>NC_081568.1:20837612-21028986 GCF_022355385.1 Mustela nigripes
ATATATATATAGTGTGTGTGTGTGTTCACATGTGTATATATACCACATCTTTATCCATTCATCTGTTGATGGACATCTAGGTTCTTTCCATAGTTTAACTATTGTGGACATTGCTGCTATAAACATTCGGGTGCATGTGCCCCTTCAGATCACTACATTTGTATCTCTAGGATAAATACCCAGTAGTGCAATTGCTGAGTCGTAGGGTAGCTCTATTTTCAACTTTTTGAGGAAACTCCATGCTGTGAGAAAACAGCTCTAAAAATACCTTCACATGTATGTGTTCATCTAGTGTTATGATTTGGAGAGATAGCCAGCTTATTTCACATGTGGGAATATTTACCTATCAAGATGTGGTCCCTGAAGTAGATGTCCTTTTACTCTAGCAACATCTGTACCATTCTTCTTCCCCTGCGTCACTCATTTTTGTTTCTAACACTCTAGTTTCATTATGAAGTAGAGTTTTAATTTCGAATTGATAATAATTCATTCTCAGTTGAAAATTTGAAAAATTCCAGTAACTATCTGAAAAGAAAAAAAAAAAAACAAAATGTATTTCACTCATAGATAAATATACTCCTAATTTTGGTAGACTTTTTTTCAATTAAAAAATAATGTGAACAGATCTTAAAAGTACAGCTCCATGAATTTTCCCAAAGTAAACTTATCCTTGAAATCACATCTTCATCAAGACACACATTACCAACATAAGATCCTCCCTAATCATTACTGCATCTGAGACTAGCCAATATTTTGACTTCTAAATCTAAATTTTCCTGTTTTAGAACTTTATTTAAATGCAATCATGGTCCGCGTTCATTTCTGTACCTGACATCTGGCTTCTTTCCGTATCATTATTTTTATTGTTATTATTATCTGAATGCAGGGCAATCAATAAATATTCAAATTGCTTTAACATTTGCATTTTATAAATTATATTACCATAAACATGCTTGTATATGTCTTGTTGGTAACATGTACACATTTCTTTTGGAGAAATATGTAGATATATGTGAATCATAGATATGTTCATGTTTAGTTTTGTAAGATACTGTCAAGTGATTTTCCAAAGCAGTTATCCCAACTTAGAGTCCAACCACCTGTGTAAAGAGGGTTCCAGTTGCTTTATACCTTGATCAATACTCAGTAATACCTATTATCTATATGTTAATATTTGCCTCTTTCAGTTTAGCCATTTTGGTACTATGGTAAGTACATGTAGTTTGTATGTTTTCAACCTATATATTTTCGTTCTTCTTGAGGACTAATTGTGTAGCTATGTTTTCACATGATTATTCACCCGGTGCCGTTTATTAAAAATGTCTTAATTTACCCACTTTCCTGTAAAGTCATTTTGTCAAATTAAGAGTCCTTAGCATTTAATATTTCATTTTTGAATTTAACATATAATTTCTTTCAATTTAATATATCATTTCTTTGTTCTATAGTCATGTCTTGAACCAGTACCAAATGTCTTAATTATTGGAGCTTTACAGTAATTCTTGACATCTTGTAGTTTAGGTCCTGAAGGGAAAACTATTTCAACTACATTTTGGTCCTTTGCATTTCTTTGAATTTTTAATAAATTGCTCAATTGTTGTTAAAGAAAAAAAAAAAAAACTGCTGTTTTTTAATTGGATGCCGGACATTTTGTGTGAGAAAATTTGGAAGCTATAAATGCTGTTACTCCCAACAGGAAGGATTCACCTTATCTCTGATAATCAGCATGGACACAGATCACTTAGTAATAATCAGGACCTATACCTAATCAAGGCAAATTTGTAGACTAAATGCACCTCAGTCCATCTTCTGTTTTACTGCAGTCCTTAGGTATAGCTGCCTTCTCAATTTGGAGCCTAGTTTGGATATTTATAGCTTATCCTTGACTGACACCAAATTTAGATTTTGTATTATGCTGGTGCTTAAGAATCCTAAAAGGAAATCTTCACTGATACGGGTGCATGGGTGGCTCATGTGGTTGAGTGTCTGCCTTCAGGTCGTGATCCCAGAATCCTGGGATTGAATCCCGCATCAGGCTCCCTGCACAGTTGTGAGTCTTCTCCCTCTGGCTCTCCCTCTGCCCCTCCTCCGTTTATGTGCACTCTCTCTCTCTCTCTGTTTCTCTCTCTGGAAATAAATAAATAAATAAATGAGTAAAATTTAAAAAAAAAAAACTTCATTGATATAACTATCATTAATTGGAAAAATCATTAATGGGAAAAAGAGAGTGTACTGTGGAGATCTGTGTATGTCCTTTCTCTCTAGAACTTTGGTCCCTAATATTCTGATGGCTTTTATAATCCTACACTGAAATTTTTGTGGCTACAAGTCCATGAGATTGTCTAAAGCACTAATTTCACTTCTATTAACACCCCTGTGCCAAGCTTCTTAGACTTTTTGCCCCAAACAAGGACCAGCAAATACTCAGGTAGGAAAAGCAGTTGCAGAAAAGTTGAGCTTGACTAACATAAATGAACTATTCTTTTCACATCTGCTTCTTCAGTTCCTGACTGGCTCAGCAGATCTCATATCTCTTCAAACAGAAGATTGTTGTTTGCTCTTGTTGTTCATGTTTAATCTGTTTTTCTAATTCTCATTGGAACTATTTTTTGGCTATAAGCTACTCAGTAATTGGGAAAATGACAAGGGCTTCATTTTTTCAAATGGAATAATGAATTTGCAAAATTTGCAAGATAATATAATAAACGGCAAATAATTTTTACAGATTTCACCAATAAAAATTCAGTCTATATGTTGGTGAAGTTCTTAAATGTTTCTTTCACTCTTAAATTTTTTTAAAAGTGCAGTATATGTTTTTGATTCCTTCCCCGCTGCAAGGATATGCATCTTCCAAACTTGTTTTCTGATTTGTTTTAGATTTAAAAACCTTACTTTTATTTTACCAATATTTTTATATTTGTAATCTCATTTGTAATTTTTACTTCTGGGATTCTAGTTATTTGTAGATTTATGTCTGCTCCAGATTATATATGCCTATCATTGTCTTTCTTATAATCTTTATCCTTTCTTTTTCTCTGCATTTTTAGAGTATATTATTGCTTTGGTTTATAGGTTAGCTAGATCTCTCTATCTAATTTTTCCAGTATGGAAATTTTGTTTTTAATTGTGCCTCGTCAGTGTCATTTTTATAAAATTTTATTTTTAATTTCCATGAGTTGATTTTTCTCATGACTCACTAGTCTTTTGCTTTGTTTTTTAGAATATATTTAATTTGCAAAGATCTTTTTTTGAATTTTAATTTAATGTGTGTGTGTGTCTGTGTGTGTTCCAGAATTCATTGTTTATGCACCATACCCAGTGCTCCATGCAATGCGTGCCCTCCTTAATACCCACCACCAGGCTCACCCAACCCCTCACCCACCTCCCCTCCAAAACCCTCAGTTTGTTTCTCAGAGTCCACAGTCTCTCATGGTTTGTCTACCCCTCTGATTTCCCCTAACTCACTTC
The DNA here is from genome assembly GCF_022355385.1 of Mustela nigripes. NCBI lineage: Eukaryota > Metazoa > Chordata > Mammalia > Carnivora > Mustelidae > Mustela > Mustela nigripes. The sequence continues at coordinate 20,841,081 of NC_081568.1, forward strand.
TCCTCCCCATCTCCCAATGTCCTCTGTGTTATTCCTTATGCTCCATAAGTAAGCGAAACCATATGATAATTAACTCTCACTACTTGACTTATTTCACTCAGCATAATCACCTCCAGTGCCATCCACGTTGATACAAAACTGGTATTCATCCTTTCTGATGGAGGCATAATACTCCATTGTATATATGAACCATATCTCCTTTAACCATTCATCTGTTGAAGGGTATCTTGGTTCTTTCCACAGTTTGGTGACTGTGTCCATTGCTGCTATGAACATAGAGGTACAGATGGCCCTTCTCTTCACTACATCAGCATCTTTGGGGTAAATACCCAGTAGTGCAATTGCAGGGTCATAGGGTAGCTCTATTTTTAATTTCTTCAGGAATCTCCACACTGCTTTCCAAAGTGGCTGCAACAACTTGCATTCCCACCAACAGTATAGAGGGTTCCCCTTTCTCCACATCCTCTCCAACACTTGTTGTTTACTGTCTTGTTGATTTTGGCCATTCTAATCACTTCTCGGCCTTTTGGCTAAGATCAAGTGTGATTTTAGCCATTCTAACTGGTATAAGGTGGTATCTCAATGTGGTTTTGATTTGAATCTTCCTGATGGCTAATGATGATGACATTTTTTCATGTGTCTGATAGCCATTTGTATGTCTTCTTTGGAGAAGTGTCTGTTCATGTCTTCTGACCATTTTTTGACATGATTATCTGTTTTGTGTGTATTGAGTTTGAGGAGTTCTTTATAGATCTTGAATATCAGCCCTTTGTCTGTAATGTCATTGCAAATATCTTCTTCCATTCTGTGGGTTGCCTCTTTGTTTTGTTGACTGTTTCCTTTGCTGTGCAGAAGCTTTTGATCTTGATGAGCTCCCAAAAGTTCATTTTCACTTCTCTTTCCTTTGCCTTTGGGGACATACATGTCTTGAAAGAAGTTGCTGTGGCCATTGTTGAAGTGGTTACTGCCTATGTTCTCCTCTAGGATTTTGATAGATTCCTGCCTTCCATTGAGGTCTTTTATCCATTTTGAGTTGATCTTTGTGTATGGTGTAAGAGAATGGTCAAGTTTCATTCTTCTACATATAGGTGTCCAATTTTCCCAGCAACATTTATTGAAGAGACTTTTTTCCACTATATATTTTTCCTGCTTTGTTGAATATTATTTGACCATAGAGTTGAGGGTCCATATCTGGGCTCTCTACTCTGTTCCACTGGTATGTGTGTCTGTTTTTGTGCCAGTACTATGCTGTCTTGGTGATCACAGCTTTGTAGTAAAGCATGAAATCAGGCAACATGATGCCCCCAGTTTTGTTTTTCTTTTTCACCATTTCCTTAGCAATTTGGAGTCTCTTCTATTTCCATACAAATTTTAGGATTGTTTGTTCCAGCTCTTTGGAAAAATACTGGTGGGATTTTGATCAGGATGGCATTGAAAGTATAGATGGCTCTAGGCAGTATAGACGTTTTAACAATGTTTATTCTTTGATCCATGAGCATGGAATGCTCTTCCATCTTTTTGTGTCTTCTTCAATATCTTTCATGAGTGTTCTGTAGTTCTTCGAGTACAGATCCTTTACCTCTTTGGTTAGGTTTATTCCCAGGTATCTTATGGTTCTTGGTGCTATAGTAAAAGGAATCGCTTCTCTAATTTCTGTACTTTCATTGTTAATGTATAAGAAAACAACTGATTTCTGTACGTTGATTTTTTATCCTGCACATTACTGAATTGCTATATGAGTTCTAGTATTTTGGGGATGGAGTCTTTTGGGTTTTCCATATAAAGTACCATGTCATCGGCGAAGAGAAAGACTTTGACTTCTTCTTTGCCAATTTGAATACCTTTTATTTCTTTTTGTTGTCTGATTGCTATTGCTAGGGCTTCTAGTACTACATTGAACAACAGTGGTGAGAGCAGACAGCTTTGTCAAGTCCTGATCTCAAAGGGAAAGCTGTCAACTTTTCCCCATTGAGGATGATATTCACTCTGGATTTTTCTATAGATAGATTTTATGAAGAATGTTGCCTCTATCCCTATACTTTGAGTCGTTTTAATCAGGAACAGGTGCTGTATTTTGTCAAATGCTTTTTCTGCATCAATTGAGAGGACCATGTAGTTCTTCTGTCTTCTCTTATCGATTTGTTCAATCACATTGATTGATTTGTGAATGTTGAATCATTCTTGCATCCCATGGATAAATCCCACCTGGTCATGGTGGATAATTTTTTTTTAAAGATTTTATTTATTTATTTGACAGAGATGACAAGTAGGCAGCGAGGCAGGCAGAGAGAGAGGAGGAAGCAGGCTCCCTGCTGAGCAGACAGCCCGATGCGGGGCTCGATCCCAGGACCCTGGGATCATGACCTGAGCCGAAGGCAGAGGCTTTAACCCACTGAGCCACCCAGGCTCCCCTGGATAATCTTTTTAATGCACTGTTGGGTACTATCAGCTAGGATCTTGTTTAGAATCTTGGCATACATATTCATCAGGGATATTGGTCTGAAATTCTCCCATTTGGTGGGGTCTTTGCCTCATTTGGGGATCAGGATAATTTTGATTTCATAAAAAGAATCTGGAAGTTTTCCTTCTGTTTCTATGTTTTGAAATAGCGTTAGGAGAATAGGTATTATTTCTTCTTTGAAAGTTTGGTAGAATTTCCCAGGGAATCCATCAGGTCCTGGGCTCTTGTTTTTTGAGAGGTTTTGATTACTGCTTCAATCTCATTACTAGATATTGGTCTATTTAGGTTTTTAATTTCCTCCTGATTCCATTTTGGAAGTTTATAGGTTTCCAGGAATGCATCCATTTTGTCTAGGTTGCTTAACTTACTGGCATATAACTGTCAATAATTTCTGATGATTATTTCGATTTCCTTGGTGTTAGTCATGATCTCTCCCTGTTCATTCATAATTTTATTAATTGCCTTCTTTCTCTTTTCTTTTGGATTAGTTTGGCCAGTGGTTTACCGCTCTTACAAAAACCAGCTTCTAGTTTCATTGATGTTTTCTACTATATCTATAGTTTCTATCTCACTGATCTCTGCTCTAATTATTTTCCTTTTTTATTTGTGGGGTTGGCTTAATTTGTTGTTGCATCTCCAGTTCTTTAAGGTGTAAGGTGAGCTGGTATATTCTGCATTTTTAAATTTTTTTTGAGAGAGATGTGGATGGCTATGTTTTTCCCCCTTAGGACCACCTTTGCTGTCTCCCGTAGTTTTGTACTGATGTGTCTTCATTCTCATTGGTTTCCATGCATTGTTTTAGTTCTTCTTTGATTTCCTGGTTGAGCGAAACATTCTTAAGCAGGGTGGTCTTTAGCGTCCTAGTGTTTGTATTTCCTTCCATCCTTTTTCTTGTGGTTGAGTTCCAGTTTCAAAGCATTGTCATCTGAGAGTATGCAGGGAATAATCTCAATCTTTTGGTATCGGTTGATCCCTATTTGTAACCAAGTATGTGGTCTATTCTGGAGAAAGTTCCATGTGTGCTCAAGAAGAATGAGTACTCTGTTTTTCTAGGGTGAAATGTTCTGTATATATCTATGAGGTATATCTGGTCCAATGTGTCATTCAATGCTCTTGTTTCTTTATTGATTTTCTGCTTGGATGATCTGTCTGTTACTGAGAGTTGTGTGCTAAGATCCCCTACTATTAATGCATTCACATCAATATGACTCTTTATCTTGATTAACAGTTGCCTTATGTAGTTGGCTGCTCCCGTATTGGGGGCATAAGTATTTGTAATTGTTAGATCTTCTTGGTGGATAGAGCCTTTAAGAAGGCTCTATCCTTCTTGTAGTGCCTGGGTGGCTCAGTGGGTTAAAGCCTCTGCCTTTGGCTCAGGTCATGATCCCAGGGTCCTGGGATTGAGCCCTGCATCTGGCTCCCTGCTCAGCAGGGGGCCTGCTTCTCTCTCTCTGCCTGCCTCTCTGCCTACTTGTGATCTCTGCCTATCAAATAAATAAATAAAAATCTTAAAAAAAAAGAATGATGTAGTGTCCTTCTTTATCTCTGACTACAGTCTTTAGTTTAAAATCTAATTTATCTGATCTGAGAATCGCTACTCCTGCTTTCTTTTGAGACCCATTGGCATGAAAGATGCTTCTCCATCCCTTCACTTTCAGTATGGATGTATCTTTAGGTTCCAAATCGGTCTCTTGTAGACAGCATATGGATGGGTCCTGTCATTTTATCTAGTCTGCAACCCTGTGTCATTTTATGGGAGCATGTAAGCCATTCATGTTGAGAGTCATTATTGAAAGATATGTTTTTATTGACATCATGTGCCTGTGAAGTTCTTGTTTCTATAGATTATCTCCGTAAATTTCTGTTCCCTGTCACTCTTGGGTTCTTTCTTCTTTTATAGAACCCTCCTTACTATTTCTCATAGTGCCAGCTTAGTGGTCACACTGTCCATTTTGAATGTCAACCTTGCTGGATCAAGTATTCTTTTTTTTTTTTTAAGATTTTATTAATTTGTCAGAGAGAGAGAGCAAGAGCAAGCACAGGCAGACAGAGTGGCAGACAGAATCGGAGAAGCAGGCTCCCTGTGGAGCAAGGAGCCTGATGTGGGACTCAATTCCAGGATGCTGGGATCATGACCTGAGCTGAAGGCAGCTGCTTAACCAACTGAGCCACCCAGGCGTCCCTGGATCAAGTATTCTTGGCTACATGTTCTTATTTAGTCCCCTGAATGAGTCCTGGCAGGACTTTCTAGCTTGCCAGGTTTCTGTGGACAGGTCTGACATTATTCTAATGGACCTTCCTCTGTATATAAAGAATCTGTTCCCCCTAGCTGCCCTCAGCTCTTGTCTAACATTATGATTCATCAGTCTTACAATCAAGTGTCTCGTGGTCTTTCTAGATTCCTTGATCTTGAGGGGGGGGTCATCTTTCTGCCTCTAGGACACAAACACTGGTTCCATTCCTCAGATTGGGAAAATTTTCATGGAGAATTTGTTCAACTATATCTTTTAGTCTTCTTTCTTTCTCCTCCCTCTCAGGAATCCCAATAATTCTGATGTTGGGAAGTTTCATGGCATCATTTATTTTCCTAATTCTGTTTTCAGCGCTTCTAAGCCATTTGTTCCAGGCCTCCTCCTGATCCCTTTTCTCTATCAGTTTGCCCTCTAGATCACGAATACTATGTTCTGCCTTGGATACCCTAGCTGTTAGAGTATTTAGATTAGATTGGATCTCATTGATAGCATTTTTAACTTCTCCCTGGGCAGTTTTCACTTCTGGCCTTAGAGATTCCATGTTGTCACTAATGGTTTTCTCCAACCTAGCCATTGCCTGGATAATTGTTGCCCTGAATTCCCTTTCCAACATACTGTTTATGTCCTTACCCAATATCTCAAATGGAGAGGGCACAGTCTCTGAGATTTTTTTTTTCTGTTGGGTGTTCCTCCTCCTCATCATTTTGGTGAGAAGTGGTTGAGGGGATGTGTAGTTGAATATATCAACCATGATCCAGGCAAAGTGCACCCTGGAACACTTCCAAGCAATTAGAAGTCACTACCAAAAAGAAAGAAAAAAAAGGGGGGGGGGGAGACAGAAAAAAAGGAGAAGACCCAGCCAGAATGGACTCCAAAGATAAGAATAACATAAACAAGCAAAAATGGACAAACAAAAAGACTGACAAAAGTAGATGACAAGGGGAAAAATAAAAAGAACCCAGCCAAAATGAACTCCAAGGATAAGATTTATATAATACCAGAACAAAAATACACAGAAACACTGACAGAAGAAAAAGATGGGAGAGTGGTTATAAATCCTCAATGTGAGCGAGGAAGTTATTTTGATTCTTCCAGGGTGTATCTTGATATCTTTGTTAAAGGACTCAACTTTCCAGAGATAAAAAAAGATTAAAACTGGTTTATATGTAGGGATAGTATTGATTAGGGAAAGAGGATTACCTTGAAGCTTGTATCTATATGTATATTTAAAAAAATAGAAAAGCAAAAGAAAAACAGGTGTATGTATGATAAAAGTTCAGGTTTAAAGGTTATTATGGAATATGTTGTATTGAACCTCTAGTTGTAATGGAAGTAGGTTAAAAAAATTAAAAAGAACAAGAATAGTGAGAATGAATTAAAAATAAGAGTTGTATCTATGAAATATACAGGTTTTAGGGTAATACTGGGAGCTTAATATCTTTTTTCCCCTGAAGTTGGGGTTATACAGTTTTATGGGGACCCTGTGGTGGTTGTACTCTCATTCTTTTGGCTGGCTTTCTGGGGGAGGGTCCTGCCGTGTTGTTTTTCAGTCCTTGAGCTTGGGTTGAGTCCTCCTGCTCCCTATCAAGGGCTGGGCTCTGTGGAAATGGCTTTTTCAGGCTTTTGTTCTCTGGAGGTTTTTATTCTTTGGCAGCTTTTTGTGGCTTTTTGGACGTTTCATGGAAAGCAAACTGCACCCAGACCCCTGTCTCAGAGAGAAGCCTCAGTCTCAAAGCAGATCTTTTTTAACAAGTTCTTTGAATTTCTGCAATAAAAGTTGTCCTGTAAATTTTCTTCATATGTTTATATCACCGTTTTTTATTACTACAGAGTTTTCAAAAGACACGGTATTTAAGGTTTATTTTCTATTTATTGTTCTTATAACAAAAAGTGTATCCATATATATTTTTTTCTTTGATTTTTTTCACAATCTGAGTGCATGCAAGGTCTCTTAACATATTAAATTGAAGTAGATGCATATAGTAGATCCCCACCTGGGATCGAGTCCTGCATCAGGCTACCTGCTCAGTGGGAAGCCTGCTTTTTCCACTCCCCTTGCTTGTGTTCTCTCTCTCTCTCTCTCTCTGTGTCAAATAAATAAATAAAATATTTTTTAAAAATTTACAAAATTAAACATGTTAAAATTCATCAATAGGTGGATAGTGTGAACACAACCACAATAATTAAATTTTTAAATCATTTTATCGAGGTATGTAAAAGTTGTATGTATTTAATGTATATAGTTAGATGAGTTTGAGGATAAATAACATCTATGAAACCATCAGAAACATCAAGGTCATACACATATAAATCATATCCTAATGTTTCATCCTGCCTCCTTGATATTACTATTTATTATGATTGCCATTGTTATTATTATATGTAGTTATAACACTTACCACCATCTCTACCCTTTAAGCAAATTTTAGGCATACAATAATTATTGTTAACCATAAGCACTGTATAGAAAATTGCAGCAGAATTGTTTATCTTAAATAACTATAACTTTATATTCCTTGACCATCAGCTCTCCATTTCCCCAGATTTGGTAACCACCTTTTTACTCTGTCTATGAGTTTGACTATATTAGATTATAAATATAAATGAGATTGTATAGTATTTGTCATTCTGTGTCTGGCTTATTTCACTTGGCATATGACCTCATGATTTATCCATATTGTTGCAAATGACAGGATATCCTTCTTTTTTTTAAGCTGAATAAGATTCCATTGTATTTATATACCACTTTATATATATATATATATATATATATATATATATATATGCATCTGTCTGTTGATAACATAACCATCTGCCAACAGGGCATTAGATTGATGAAACAGGCTTACCCAGGCTTAATAACATGATGGTAGAGAGGTCTCAAATGCAACAAAAGAAATGCCTTTCACAGCTCTGCTTGCCTTGTGTTTTTTTCTTTTCCTTTGTCCATGGTATTTCCCATGGCCAACCTCAGGGTTAGTATGTAAGAACAAAAATGTGTTCCTCTAGGAGGACACCTAAGTCTGCTTTCTAAGATTTTACTCAGGTTCTGACCAACAATGACATTAATCTTAAATCATACTTAACTTCTCCAAATAGTAGTCGTGTAATCCTGAATGTTAAGGAACATACAGTTTACCATATTTATTATACAACATTTCAAACTGATAAAAGTTACTGAGAATGAGAATATTTTATTTATTTTTTTTTTCAGATAAGCGAAAGAATATTTTATTCAAACCCATCAGGGAAATGGACAGCTTGGGTAACAAAGTGGTCTAACAAACAAAGCTTGGGGTTTTAAAGCATAAGTTAGTAAATATATATGAGAGTGTTCACTGCTACAGTTAACTGATGAGAGCACAACTTCTTTTTTTTTTTTTTAAGATTTTTATTTATTTTTTTGACAGATTACAAGTAGGCACAGAGGCAGGCAGAGAGAGAGAGAGAGGAGGAAGCAGGCTCCCCACTGAGCAGAGAACCCAATGCGGGGCCCGATCCCAGGACCCTGGGATCATGACCTGAGCCGAAGGCAGAGGCTTTAACCCACAGAGCCACCCAGGTGCCCCAAAAGCACAACTTCTTAATATTTAAAACAATATGCTTCCCTCTGAGAACAGCACCTTTTTGATATTTTTAAATTAACATTCCTCTCCTTCTTCACCCTCTCCTTCAACAGAATCCACTCACTTCTTCATAATCCTTCTCAAGGGCAGCCATGTCCTCAAGGGTTGCCATGTCCTCACGGGCCTCTGAAAATTCTCCTTCTCCATGTCCCACCCACATTTCAGTGAACAAAGGCACGCTTGGCATACATCAGGTCAAACTGGTGGTCCTGGCAAGCCCAGACCTCAACAATGGCAGCACTGTTGCTCAGCATGCACACAACTCACTCTACTTTGTGGTATCACCAGATATCACCAGATACCACAGTGGTTAATTAATGCCAATTTTGAAGTCTGTGGGGCATCAGTTCACAAACTGTATGGTATGCTTGGTTTTGATGGTGGCCATGGAAACATTGACATATAGCCTTGGTACAACAAGCAGCAAGCCATATATTTTCCATGGTGAGGGCCACATTTCACTCTCTGGGTGGCCTGCTCAAAGCATGCATTAGTGATCTCTGTTACAGAAAGCTGTTCATGATTGACTTTCTCAGTAGAGATGACAGAAGCATATGTGGCCAGAGGGAAGAAAATACAGGGATAAGATACCAGGCTGGTCTGGAATTCTGTCAGAGCAACATTCAAGGCAGTGATGGAGGTCATAATTTACATTTTGAATCACTGATTGGACAGTAGTAATATACAGTGCTTTATATTTAACCCATTGCCTAAACAATTTAAACAATTTCAATAAAATTCATATATCAGTAATTTACTTATAAATCAAGACCAAAACATATTGAAAAGAAGAATAATGTCTTGGGGAAGTATTCTTGGTATGACACAAGACAAAAATTGTCAGATTACAAACTTATTAGAGAATGGTTTCCATTTAAAAAAAAAAGCCACATGTCAAATTTACATGATTTTTTTCATACATATTAAAAAGATAATAATGCTCATAGCCAACAAATCAAAAATAAGAAGCAGAATAATATATATATATATATATATATATATATATATATATATATATGAAATACTGTAGAAGCATACCATGGACATGATTGAGAACTTATTTTGGGAGCAATGCTTTGCTGGGGAATTTCACTTTATATTATACTTTTTATGTTTTAAGTATTTGTAAAATTATTGAGGTTTTATTTTGTGGTAATTGTGTTTTATGCTTTATGTTAATGAGAATATGGAAAGCATTTATGCTGCAGTGTTTACTGACTGTAGAGAGATGGACATTATGTTTCTACCAGAGGGTAATAAAATATATATATAGTATATAAGTATAAAAACAATTACTTTAACCTTACACATTTCCCTAAAGAACACTAAAGCAGATACTTCCAATAGAAGTATGTACTTCTGAAAATAGCAATTTAACCTGATTCCAGTCATGTATAGCATCTCCTTCTTCCCTCTTCCTATTCAATTCCTTTTGGGATTGAAGTCTCAGAATCTTTATGCAAATATAACTCCATATATTACCCCATCCTTTATCTAAAATGACTGGATGTTCCTTTGGAAGCCATCACTTTTATAAACCAAAGGCTTGGGGTTCAGTAAGTTTTAATTTCTAGCTCCTTCATTTATTTCTGAAATAACTTACTTTTCCCTCTCATAATTCTCTTCTCTCTTCTATTTTCTATAGCCTCTTAACCATTATAAATGAAGAGAAGAAGACTCATACAGTTATGTGCATTATCCAAGGTCATAGACTTTAATATGTGCCAGAGATAAAGTGTAAATTCAAGCATGGTTAACTATAAAATTAGCAATTTATTGGATATTCAGGAAAGACTGATTATGGACAATATTCACCTACTTATTAGAGAAATAATTAGCCTACTAGAGAAATATTAAGGCTATTTTTTCATACAAACTTTTATATTTGCTATTTGTTTGAAATACTTGGAATATAGCAGCGGCCACACAGAGCCAAAAATACATATATTTAATAAGTTTTTAGTTCTCATATTTAGGAAAGATTTTGTCACATATCATTTAACATATTAGAACTACTGTTGTTAAATCCCTCAAATATGAATCTAAAAAAAAAAAAAAAGTTATAGTACCTGGAGGATCTAAGATACTTGCTAGTAACACTTTGTAAATCATTACATTTATTCATTAGACAATTTTAAAGTGCTTTTCCTTTTATTCCTGTAAAACCCATTTACAATTCCATTTTGTAAAAATAAAGTTTTATAACTATTAAATCACTTTACTCATAATAGAGGTAAAGGGTAGTCAATGGAAGTATGATTTTCTAATAGAACTAAGATTCAGTGCTCTTAAGTTTCCATTTTTTAGTATTTGTTGGTGCTAGCACTAAAATATCAGTCCTTGGGTGCCTCATCAACTTTTGTACAACCTGCTACAGATGTTAGCCAATTAGAACTTAAAAGAGTACTCAAGACAAAGGAAAGAGACACGTAAAACCTCTATATCTTACACACTATGATTCGGTTCTTTATTTCATAGTTTCTGTGGTCATAATTTCTTTTTAATTTCTGAAATTATCCAGGGGCAATCATGTAGGTAAGTGTATTTTGAACTTCTTGTACAACCTCCCGTCTTTTTTCCTAATTTTGCTTTGTTGATGATTTACATGGTTGGTTTATTCAATGTGCTATTAGTAAACAAACAAAATTATAGTTGTGTTGACGAAGTTTTGGAATATAAGTGAGGTTCAGTGGGATGGAGTCCAGAGCCAACATCCAAGAAAGAATTCTTGAGATGTCTTTGGTGCAAAATGGTGGTTTATTAAATCATGGGGACAGGACCTGTGGGCAGGAAGAGTCACTGCCCTGGGGTTGTGAGGAGTGGCCCATTATGTACTTGCAAGATGGGAGGGGGTCAGGAATAGCATAAGTCTCTAAGGAATTTTGGAAGCAAGGTTTCCAGGACCTTGAGGGGCTTGCTGTTGTTGGGAAAAGGACATTTATTACTGTCTAATAAAACCTTAGTCATGAGATGCTTAAATATACATTGGTGGGCCATATACCTGGGGATGATTACCAGCATGTGTCTTGCAGGGTTTAGAGATAAAGAAAGTCTGGAAAGGAATTTTTACATGTTAAAGTAGACCCACAGGATCCTGGTTGGGGTCGGGGGGTGGTCAGGCTAGGATTGCCTTTTGCTCTTAGCACCTGTTAAGGTGGAGGCAGTTGAGTCCCTAGAGGAATGTCACTCTGCCTGTTTCAAGGACTTGTCAGTGGGTTCTGGATAGTAAAGAAATTTAATAACTTTTCTTCTGCCTCTGTTACCCACATCACCGTTAAGGGCTGAGGAGATGAAAGTACAGAAAAATTGCATTATATTTTTAGGTATTTGAATGTATTCCCTGGGAGTAATTCTCTTTTTAGTCAAGCAGGAAAGATCTTTTTCACTCCACAGTATTTTTTACCATAAGATACTGTGTGACTGAGTCATTTCTCTAATATCTATTTTACTAAAAATCAAATGCATAAGCAAACCTTAAAGGAAGATGCATTGTTGTAAATCTAAAACTAACAATAATAAAACAAAAATAGGATATTTCTAGGGTATTTAAAATATCAGAAGAAAAGTGATATACCTCTCTAGTTAACTTAATTCTACTCCATATCTTTAGTTAGCATTTTCAAACTATTTCTAGGTTTATGTTTTGCACCTGCATGTAAATCACACTGTTATTCACCTGAACAGCTTCTTTTGGATGGCTTCCCAGATTGGAGCCATTTATACACAAAATGCTTTTTTTGGCAGGAGAAGTTCTAAGTGAAGTAAACAGTCTTGATTGGTCGGTACATAAAATCCACAAATATACAGTTAGAAGGGAAGAGTTGGTACTGTAATTGTCCAAAAAGCAGTGCTTGGCATTGCAGAATGAGGTATTTTTATTGGATCTCTCTATACTAAGAAAAAGACAACACTGTAGTTTTCATTTGGTAAATGGAATAAATCCAGTGCTTGTAATTTTCCATTCACTTGGAGATTCTGGCTGCCATTAGAATGATACTCCAAATTGATTTGTATTGCTGCAGCTGAATCTTACCAGGTTTTGGGGGGGGGGAAGTGCTTATTGATTCTGCTTTGCATTTATATATTTATGAATATGCTGAAGCTTCTGTTTATTTAGGATAAGTGAGAAAGATTGTACAAATGATTAAGCTACTAATAAAGAGTTTTCGCATACATTACACATTATAGTTAAGAGTAAAGTCTTCAAACTGCATGCATTTAAATTCTTGCTCAAAAGGTAGAGTTGTGTGTTCAAGAGCAGGTTCATCCTTTATAACAAGCAAAAATATAGGATACATCCAATATGGTATGTATGAGGGGAAAATGAGGTAATAAGTGAAAAGATCTAATAAAATTATCAACAGGGTGTGTTGTTTGTAGTAGCTGCATGTTAAAATTAATATTTTAAGATATTTTTATAGTCATATAAATCTTTTGAAGTTATCTTTATAATTTTTATATATTTTATTTTAACATATAGATAAACTACGATTCAGGAACATTTAGCGACCCTTTACTTGTCAAGTAGAAGAAGCAGACCCCAAACTATAAGTTTCTTTTTCCCTCATATGATTTAGCATAAGGATAAACATTCAGCATTTCATCCCCTACCCATTTTTTTTTCCAAAAAACCCCAACATATTCTAGAACCATACCATTCCTTAGTTTATTACTGTGAGCATCAGTTATCATTCTTTAGTCTCACAGTAGGACTGAAAGTTTTTATGTGTCCTATATTTTGTTGGTATGTCATACAGATTTCATGCCATATATTACAATATGCTTAATCATAAATATGATGTTATCTAGTCACATTGTTTTCATGAAGTAAACATTTATATATTTTATTTCTATAAAATTTATTTTAATCACCAAAAAATTTGTGATTATTTGAACTTGTTAGAGTAATAGATAAAGGTGAGAAACACTGGACTGAACACAGATTTAATTTACTAAGACATTGATAGTATGTGATACTGAAAAGAAGGGATCCTCTCATATAGTAAAACATAAATAAATGGAAATAATAATAAAACTGGATTCTTTCTACCAAACATATTTATTACTTTTATCATAAAAAGCAAGTTAATAAAACTTATGAATTAGAAACATGTTATCAGTAGAAAACTTATTTGAATCTATTAATATGAATTTTTCTAAAGCCTGTTTGTGCCCACCAAAATTTTTGCTCACTAAAAATGAGGTTTTTTCAATATTTTCAAGGATTCAATTTATATTATTAACTTGCCAAACTCAATTTAATCTACTCATTTAGTTATTCAGCACATACTTAAGTACACGCTATGTGTCTGACAATATAAACATAGCTGTGACCAAAAGGAGGTTATAGTTTACTTAAGAAGATATCTGTTACAATGGCTGTTACTGTGCGTGTTAACATGACTGGGCTAAATGATGCCCAGATAGCTGGTAAAAAAATTAATTCTGGGCATTTTTGTGCGGGTGTCTTTAGAAGAGATTAGCATTTGAATCAGTAGACTGAGTAAAGATTCCCTTCACCAGTGCCTGTGGGCATCATCCAGTTCATTTAAAGCTTGAATAGAATGAAAAGGTAGAGGAAGGGGGAATGTGCTCCTTCTGCTTTAGTTTAGTATTTAGTGAAAAATGCTAATCTGCAAATGCAAGAGGTTCATCAAACCCCAAGTAGGATAAATTCAAAGACACCCAGAATTAATCATTTTATACTCAAACAGTTGAGAGATTGAGACATTCTTGAAAATAAGAGAGATGACTGACTCTTCAGTTTCAAAAGATACTCAATAAAATTAATAGCTGACTTAGCAGAAATAAGGAAGGCCAAATGTGATAGATGATGTATTAAAGTAACCGAAGGAAACATTACCTATGATGAATTTTATATCCAGCAAAATTATGTGTCAGAAATTAAGGAGACTTTAACTGATTTCTAGATACACTGTTGAACAATACAATAAACATCTTAGATCTAACAAGTGTCTACAAAACAATCCTCTCAACAATGGTGGAATACACATTTTTTGCAAATGCTTATAAAACATTCTTTAGGCCATAAGACAAGCCTTGGTAAATTAAATTTAAAAAAATAGTAAAAAACATACCAAATATATTTTCCAAACATAGCATAATTAGAAATAAAAAGTAGAAAGGAAATTGGGAAATTCACAAATATGTGGAAATTAAAGAATACGTTTCTAAATAGTGATTCAAGGAGGCACCTGGGTGACTCAGTTGTTGAGTGGCTGCCTTCTGCCCAGGTCATGATCCCTGGGTCCTGGGCTCTCTGCTCAGCGGGCAGCCTGCTTCTTCCTCTCCCAATCCCCCTGCTTGTGTTCCCTTTCTCACGATCTCTCTCTCTGTCTGTCTCTCTCTCTCTGTCAAATAAATAAATAAAATGTTTTTTAAACAGTGATTCAAGGAAGAAATCACAAGGTATTCAGAAAAATAGTACCTTTTTTTTTAGATGAATAAGAACAAAAATGTGACACACCAATACTTATGTGATAAACCTAAGCAGTATTTTAAAGGGAAATTTGCAAAGATAAATACCTAAATTTAAAAAGATTTAAATTCCACAATATAACAAAAAACCTTAAGAAACTTGAAGACTAAGATGAACAAATTAAACCCAAAGGAAGAAAATAATGAAGATTATTAGATCACAAATAGATGGAATAGATCATACACAAATACATAAGATCAATGAAACCAAAATTTCCTATTTAAAAATATCAACAAATATGACAAACCTTTTACAAGAATGTCAAAATAGACTCAAGTGAACAATATTAGAAATGAAAGCACATCATCCTACTAAATTCATAGAATTGTAGAAAAATACTGTAAAAACTGTGTACCGACAAATTAACTAACTGCGCATTAATATACTACCAAGCCTGATCCAGCACTGTGTAAAAGGATTATACAACATGACCAAGGGGGATTTTATCTCAGCAGTGCAAAGTTGGTCGGACATAAGAAAATCATTTAATGTAAAACATGATAGTACAGAATAAAGGAAAAAAAATCATGATTATCTTAATAAAGGCAGAAAAGCACGTGATAAAATCCAATATGTTTTCATGATAAAGGCACTAACCAAACTGGCCATAAAAGACAATTTTTCTTAACCAAAGTCTGCTTCTCTGAATAAACCACAGCTAACATCACACATAAGGGTGAAAGACTGAATGCGTCCCCGGTAAGATGTCTATTCTTGTCACCTATACTTAACATTGTTCTGGAGGTTTTCTTGTGGGCCATTAGACCAGAAAAAGAGATAATAGTTACACCAACTGGAAATGAAGACAGAAAAGTGTCTCCATAGATAACATGATCTAGGATATTAAACATTTGAAGGAATTCACTAAAAACAAAGCTAAAAACCCCAAACCCAAAAACAAACAAACAAAAATCCTTCTAGAATTATTATACAAGTTTAGGGAGGTTAAAAAAAATGAAAAGTGTACAAAAATCACAATCCTTGACATTCCTTGGTTTGTAGATGATACCCAATCACTGTCTCCATCTTTTACACAGCCTTCTTCCCTATATCTCTGTGTTCTCTCATCTTATTTCAAGGGCACATCTTTGGAATTAGGGCCCACGCTAATCTGGTATGGTTTCAGCTTAATTACCCTGCCCACCCCATTTCAGATAAGGTCACATTCACAGATACAAGGCATTAGAACTTGAGCATATTTTTTTGAGAGACACAATTCAACCCACTAAGATGCTAAATACTTATAATTAGTTACCTAATGTAGTTGCACCCAAAACAATAAAATATCTAAGAATAAACTTAATCAACAGATGAAAGACTGGTACTCTCAAAACTATAAAACTCTGATGAAAGAAATTGAAGGTGACACAAAGAAATAGAAAAATGTCCTATGTTCATGATTTGGAAGAACAAATACGGTTAAAATGTCTTTACTATGCAAAGCAACCTACACATTTAATGCAATCTCTATCAAATACAAGCAGCATTATTGACAGAGCTAGAACAAACATCCTGAAAATTTGTATGGAGCCACAAAAGACCCTGAATAACCAAAGCAATCTTGAGGGAAAAAAAAAAAAAAGAGAGAGAGAGAAAGAAAAAAAGAAAAAGGAAAGCTGGAGACATCACAATTCTGGACTTCAAGTTGTATTACAAAGCTGTAGTGATCAAGACAGTATGGTACTGGCACAAAAACAGATGCATAGATCATGGAACAGAACAGAAAACCCAGAAATGAACTCCCACCTATATGGTTAACTAATCAACAAAATAGGAGAGAATATCCAATGGATAAAAGACAGTCTCTGCAATAAATGGTATAAGGAAAACTGGACAGCCACGTGCAAAAGAATGAAAATGGTCCACTTTCTTATACCAGACACAAAACTAAATTCAAAATGCATGAAATACCTAAATGTGAGACAAACCATCAAAATCCTAGAGGAGAACACAGGCAGTAATAGCAACTTCTTACTAGCTATAAGGGTCAAGGGAAACAAAAGAAAAAATAAGCCATTGGGACTTCTTCAACCTAAAAAGTTTCTGCTCAGTGAAGGAAACAATTAGCAGAACTGAAAGCAACCTTCAGAATGGGACAATATATTTGCAAATGATATATCTGATAAAGGATTAGTATCAAAAATGTGTAAAGAAATGATCAAACTCAAAACCCCAAAACCAAATAATCCAGTTAAAAAATGGGCAAAAGACATGAATAGACATTTTTCCAAAGAAGACATCCAGATGGCTAACAGACATATGAAGAGATGCTCCACATCAGCCATTGTCAGGGAAGTGCAAATGAAAACTACAACGAGATATCAACTCACACTTGTCAGAATGGGTAAAATTTAACAGCACAGGAAACAGCAGGTGTTGACAAGGAAGTGGAGAAAGGGGAATCCTCTGAAACTGTTGCTGGGAACGGAAACTGGTACAGCTGCTCTGAAAAACATATGGAGTTTCCTCAAAAAGTTAAAAATAGAATTGTCCTACAACCCAGCAATTACACTACTTAGTCTTTACCCAAAGGATACAAAAATAGAGATTCAGTGGGATGCATGCACTCCGATGTTTATAGCAGCACTATAAACAATAGCCACATAATGGATCACTATTATAAGTTTTGTATATATATACTTATATCACTATTATAAGTTTTGTATATATATACTTATATCCTTATTATAAATTTTGTATATACATAATTTCTTTACCCATTCATCAGTCAATGGGCATCTGGGCTCTTTCATTATGTGGCTATTGTGTGTGTATGTAGGTATGTGTGTGTGTGTGTGTGTGTGTGTGTGTGTGTGTATGAATAATGGGATATATAACTCAGTCTCAAAAAGTATGAAATCTTTTTATTTGCAACAACATGGGTGGAGCTAGAGTGTATTATGCTCAGGGAAATAAGTCAGTCAGAGAAAGACAAATATCATATGATTTCATTCAAATGTGAAATTGAAGAAACAAAACCGATGAATATAGGGGGGAAAAAGAGAGAGGCAAACCAGAAAACAGACTCTTAACTATAGAGAACAAACTTGAGAGTTACTGGAGAGGAGGTTAGTGGGAAATGGCTTAAATGGGTAGTGGGTATTAAGGAGAGCACGAGCTGTGTTGAGCCCTGGGTCTTGTATGTGATGATGAATCACCAGGTTCTGTATCTGAAACTAAATTTCACTGTTTGTTAACTGACTGGAATGTAAATAAAAACTTGAGAAAAACAAATCCACATGTTGTAAGAATCCAATTACATGAAATATTCCTAAGGGGCAAATTCACTGATACGTGTAGATCAGTCGTTTCCAGTGGCTGCGGATAGTGGGGACTGGAGAGTCAGTGCTCATGGGCAAAGGGTTTCTTTTTGTTGTGATGAAAACTTTTTAAAATTAGAAATTGGTGGTTGAGCATTGTGAATATAGTAAAGACTACTGAAGTGCACAGATTAAAATGTGAATTTTTTTTGAATTATTAATTTTTTATTTTTTATAAACATATATTTTTATCCCCAGCCGAGACCAAGTTCACCTAACAAGGAGTGCAGTTTCAATACCAAGGAGAGCAACAGAATTCCAGAGGAGGAGAAAGCCAAGCACGGAACTCATGGCTTTTTCCCTGTGATCAATAAAATGTGAATTTTTAAAAAATGAATTATTTCTTACATACCTTTCTCAACCTTTGGTTTTGCCAGTGCGGTTTATTAATGAATGTTTTGATGAATCAGAATTCTTCCTATTAATAGAATTCAATTTAGTGGTTTTCATCATTGTGATTATTTTACTATTTTGCATACTGTTTAAGAAATTGTTACCTATAGGGGTGCCTGGGTGGCTCAGTGTGTTGGGCCTCTGCCTTCGGCTCAGGTCATGATCTCAGAGTCCTGGGATAGAGCCCCGCATCGGGCTCTCTGCTCATTGGGGAGCCTGCTTCCTCCTCTCTCTCTGCCTGCCTCTCTGCCTACTTGTGATTTCTGTCTGTCAAATAAATAAAATCTTAAAAAAAAAATTGTTACCTATAGCATGATCAAATAGGAATACTCCTATGTTTCCTCCTAGAATCTTTATACATTCATATTTTTTATTTGGGTCTATGACCCATTTTGAATTAATTTTATTTGAGACATGATGTAGAATCAAGATTCAGTAATTTTGTAGAGACATCTGTTTATTGATAAAATCATTTTCCACTTATAATATCATGTTTGTCACATATCCAAAGATATATATGTATGGACCTATTTGAACAAATTTTTTTCCATTCTGTTATATTTGTTCATTCTCAGGTCAATATCACAATATCTTACTTATAATAACTTTATAGTATTTTCTTAAGTATAGTATTATAAGTTCTCCAATTCTGCTGTTTTCAGTCAAGATGATCTCATCTAATTTATATCACTTACAAGTTCTTGCCATTTCAAAAAAGGTTTGATTCATATGCTTAAATTCACATTGCTTAGAATCTATAGGTTAACTTGGAGAAACTTACATCTTAAAAGTATTAAGTTATGTAATTTTATCTTCACAAAAGGCCAGAAAAAGCCTACCTTCGTAAAATCACTAGGCAGTCTTTCTTATTTTCTGAGTTTTTCTCTTTATATTTGGTGTGTATTTTCATTGTTTGTTTTAATCTGGTCTGGTTACTTTTTATCTTTTATTTCATATTTAGACCAATTACATGAAAAGAATTTACCGTTTTGACTGGATGTTCGTCTCCCACTTGGTTATTTATCTGATTTGTTTATTCCATAGTTTTCTTATTTTCCTACATAATTTTGATCTAAAGCATTTTTGGAATTCGTTTTTAACTTCCTAATGGTTTATTAGCTATACTCCCTTATTTTAATTTTTAATGGCTATTTATACCATATGCATCTCTAACTTATAGTAGTAGCCTGCTTTAAATTTTAACCATTCCATTATGCGACTGCCCTACTTGGGCTTTCTAGTACTATCTTGAATATATGTGGTGAGATTGCCCATCCTTGGCTTGCTCTTAACCTCAGTAAGAAATAATTTAATATTTCAGTATTGAATATTTTATTTAATGTAAGTTATTTTTGTATATTTTTCATCAGAAAATATGTCTCTTTAATTCCTAGTTTGAGTCATTTTTTAAACCCAGAATAACTGTTGAATTTTATTGAATGATTTCCTGCCTCAGAATAAATTATTATTATTTTCCTTTGTACTGTTATTATAATAAATTATATTCAGTGATTTTTTTTATGTTAGTTACCATATAGTACAAAAATTTTGATGTAGTGTTCCATGATTCATTGTTTGCATATAACACTGGATTTCTTAGTGTCAAATTAGCCTTGCAGTTCACGAATAAACTTTAGTTATTATGTAGTATCATTTTTATATACTGCTGGATTTTATTTGCTAATGTTGTTATTTAAAATTATTTGGTGTATGTTTGTGAGAATTATCACTTTGCAATATCCCTTGCTTATAGCACTCTTAAAGTTTTGGTTTCAAGTTTATTCTTGATTAAATAAAGGAGTTTGGATGTATTTTAATATTTTATATTCTTTGAAAGGCTTTTTTATGAATTGTTGATATGCATTGTCATTTAAGTTAAACCATCTGTGGCT
Source organism: Mustela nigripes (assembly GCF_022355385.1). Lineage (NCBI taxonomy): Eukaryota > Metazoa > Chordata > Mammalia > Carnivora > Mustelidae > Mustela > Mustela nigripes. The sequence goes on from NC_081568.1 coordinate 20,861,524, forward strand.
GGGGATTTCTTTGTGCATAAGTATTTTAAATTATGGATTCAAGTTTTTTAATGCTCATAATTCTATTCCAATATTTTAGTTCTCTTGTGTTAGTGGTTGCAAATTTTATCAGGGAATTTATGGTTTTATTTAATCTTTAAAATTTAATTGGGATAAGCTTTTTCAGAAAATCTTAATATCTTTTGGATATCTATGTTGTATTAATGATACCTATTTTAAAAAGAATTTTACATGGGTTTTGCATTTTTATGTCTTTTAAGAGTTTATCCATTTTATTAATTTATTTGGAGATAGTCTTAGCTTTGTTTATTTGTATGGTTTCTAGGTCACTTATTCCTGCTCTTGTCTTTACTATGAAATTTCTTCTACATTGTCTGATGTAGTTTAGTGCTCTTCACTTATGTCAATGCTTTTATGTTTTGAAAATAATGATTTTAGTGTAGGATGTGTGATATGTTTTCATTAAGTTACTTCAATCTAGATTTTTTTGTGATAACCCCTTGCTTTTAAATACGTTTGCTTAGTATTAACATAGCTAAGCCATCCTTTGGTTAGTTTTTAGTTGGTTTATCTTTTCTGTATTCTTTTTTCATCCTCTTTATGATTGATTGATTATTTCTTTGAATTTTCTTGTGTTTCCTATAAGCAGCATGGAATTGAGTCTTTGTTCCAGTCTTTTAATCTTTGTCTTTTAACTAGACTATGTATTTTGATGCATTTATTATCATAATTAGGTTTAAGTCCAGCCATTTGCTATTGGTTTTCTCTTTGTTGAATCTGTAATTTGTTAATTTAATCCAAATTTAAAACAAACTTAAATTTGTTAATTTAATCCTTAATTCCTGGCATTTCTGTATTAATCAACAATTTTTATTTCTTATTCTAGTATTTTATTGTCATTTAAGAGAGAGTAGTGACAAAAAGATCTCTTCAAATGACAATATTTATATAGAGATAAAGTGTCTTATGATCTCTAAGTGGACCACAGAGTACACCACCCAAAATAGAATTAATTTGCTTTATGGTTAAAAGTACATACTGTCAATTCTGACAAGTTTAACAATTAGTTATTAAATGAAATCTGTGTTTCCATTTTCCACTTGAATCGCCTTATCTCTTATGTTGCAATCAAGTAAGTGGTTAATTAATTAAATGGTAAAGAATTATAAATATTTTAAATTATGAACCTTATAAAAAAGCCATTTGTCTTGCTAAGCACTAAAGCACAAAAAGATTTAGCATTTGGCTATTTAAATGTAAAAATTTGAGCACAGAAAGCTAAGTTATTGTTAAATATAGCATTGCGTTTTTAGTATTGACATACATTTTGTACATGATCTAGTTAAATCCTTAACTTTTGTAGAGAAATTTGAGATCTTTGGGGGAACTTTTTTTTGTTTCTAAGGATACATAGTTAGAAACAACCTTTGGCCTAAACTCCAAGTCTTGTGTTGCCCTAATTCCAGTCGAAAAAAAATTTTCAAGTGGCATAACTCAGCTATTATTTTAAAAATATTTTATTTTCTAGTACATGACACCTCTGAATTACATAGTTTTAAAAAAATTCTTCTGAGGCTTTCATGAAGTGCTAGGAACAGTTTTCTGGAAAAGTGAAACTTTTAAAATTTATTTTCATGATTCTTCTTTGTTATGCAAAAATTAAAATATACCATTTTGTACTTTTAACTTTATACAGACATCAGAATACATGATAATTTTAAATTACCAATTATTAAAAAAAAAGTTGAAGTATGATTCTGGTTATTTTCTAGGAGGTGCAGGAAACATATTACAACACATCTTTAAAAGATTATAAGTTTTTTTTTAATTCTTGAAATTCACATTTACATTAGGTAAAATTGGAAAGTATATATTAGATATAGTGCATAAAGATCCATATAAAAATTCAAAATTTGTTTTGTGGTGAATATAAAACTCTAAATAAGACCAGTGCATATGGTGACCTGGGCAAAAAATTTCATGGTGATTTTCATTCCTTTGGTGATTACTGCAACTTGACCAGCAGTATTAATTAAGTGTACTAATATACCATCCTAAATCTGGACTGATCTTTCCATAGTTTGGGATTTTCTTTTATTGGGATACCTCTTATGCTCTTTGATTACATTCTGTTTTCCTTTCTAGGGGAAGAATGCATAGCATAAGCATACAATGCTCTAAGTGATTGTTTCTAAATTGACTTTTTTTTTACATGTATAAAAATTTATAACTATGGTTTTAAAGAATTTTATGAAATTACTGTATACAGCCAATGATATTCTTTAAAAACTTAGAGGATTTTTCAAAAATTTAATTATTAGACACTAAATAGAGCAAACATTGAAGCTTCAATGGGAAGAATAAGAATGTTACTGAGAATATCTTTATTACATAAATTTTTGTAGAAAGTCAAATAAAAATTTTGAGCAATAATAAGAAATGTGCATATATAAATTATTTTATTTATTTTGAGTCCCTCTTCTCTTAATGAATCTCACTGATTCATTCCTTATTTTTAATGAGTCTCACTGATTCATTCCTTATTCTTAAATATACCTGTTTTTTCTCTCTGCTAATGACATTGAGCTAACCTGTGATCTCCTTTTTTCAAATTAATAAGATATAGATCTGAGCTTAATGATGCTATCATGCCTCCCAATCGCAAACTGCTATATGGATATAGCCATAAATATAGATGTAAATGTGGACAAAGGTGATAATACAGACTTCAATAGAGTTCTGTGTATAAGTATAGATTTAGATGAGATAGAAAAGGATAGAAAATGTAAATGCAATTTTTGGGGTATTTACAGTTTACATGTAGTTTGCTAAGAACTTCATATTCTTTTCTTCAGTTAACTTTAATTTTATTTTTAATTTATTTATATATTTATTTATTTGAGAGAGAAAGAGAGAGCATGAGAACAGAGGCAGGGGCAGGGGGAGAAGGAGAGAGAGAATCTTAAGCAGACTCCACGCTCAGTGTGGACCCAGGTGGTGCTCAATCTCAGGACCCTGAGATCATGACCTGAGCCAAAATCAAGAGTTGGATGCTTAACCAACTGAGACACGAAGGCACCCCTAAGTTTTAAAATATTTCTTAGATGTAGGTAGTATTATTCTTATTACCCCTTTGCAGACATTGAGACTCTCTGAGGGTTTAGAATGCCAAGTTTGTTTAGAAAGAGAATGTTGGATCCAGGATTCAAACACAAGCCTGTTTTTGTCATAGTTCTAAAACCAAAAGAAAATGTAAAATTTATCTGAGTGCTGCACCATTAAAAAAGTATCACCTAGCTCTCAAATTTAAAGTATATAGAGAGTTTCCACTGTCAGCATACTAAGACACCTATAAAGTAGATACTGCTTTATTTCAAAGACAATCTAAAAAGCTTTCTTTTTTTTTTTTATTTTTTATAAACATATATTTTTATCCCCAGGGGTACAGGTCTGTGAATCACCAGGTTTACACACTTCACAGCACTCACCAAATCACATACCCTCCCCAATGTCCATAATTCCACCCCCTTCTCCCAAACCCCCTCCCCCCAGCAATCCTCAGTTTGTTTTGTGAGATTAAGAGTCACTTATGGTTTGTCTCCCTCCCAATCCCATCTTGTTTCATTGATTCCTCTTCTAGCCACTTAAGCCTCCATGTTGCATCACCACTTCCTCATATCAGGGAGATCATATGATAGTTGTCTTTCTCTGCTTGACTTATTTCGCTAAGCATGATACGCTCTAGTTCCATCCATTTTGTTGCAAATGGCAAGATTTCATTTCTTTTGATGGCTGCATAGTATTCCATTGTGTATATATACCACATCTTCTTGATCCATTCATCTGTTGACGGACATCTAGGTTCTTTCCATAGTTTGGCTATTGTGGACATTGCTGCTATAAACATTCGGGTGCATGTGCCCCTTTGGATCACTACGTTTGTATATTTAGGGTAAATACCCAATAGTGCAATTGCTGGGTCATAGGGCAGTTCTATTTTCAACATTTTGAGGAACCTCCATGCTGTTTTCCAGAGTGGCTGCACCAGCTTGCATTCCCACCAACAGTGTAGGAGGGTTCCCCTTTCTCCGCATCCTCGCCAGCATCTGTCATTTCCTGACTTGTTGATTTTAGCCATTCTGACTGGTGTGAGGTGATATCTCATTGTGGTTTTGATCTGTATTTCCCTGATGCCGAGTGATATGGAGCACTTTTTCATGTGTCTGTTGGCCATCTGGATGTTTTCCGCTAAGGTCAGGAACACGGCAGGGATGTCCATTATCACCACTGCTATTCAACATCGTACTAGAGGTCCTAGCCTCAGCAATCAGACAACAAAAGGAAATTAAAGGCATCCAAATCAGCAAAGAAGAAGTCAAATTATCACTCTTCACAGATGATATGATACTATATGTGGAAAACCCAAAAGACTCCACTCCAAAACTGCTAGAACTTATACAGGAATTCAGTAAAGTGTCAGGATATAAAATCAATGCACAGAAATCAGTTGCATTTCTCTACACCAACAGCAAGACAGAAGAAAGAGATATTAAGGAGTCAATCCCATTTACAATTGCATCCAAAACCATAAGATACCTAGGAATAAACCTAACCAAAGAGACACAGAATCTATACTCAGAAAACTATAAAGTACTCATGAAAGAAATTGAGGAAGACACAAAGAAATGGAAAAATGTTCCATGCTCCTGGATTGGAAGAATAAATATTGTGAAAATGTCTATGCTACCTAAAGCAATCTACACATATAATGCAATTCCTATCAAAGTACCATCCATCTTTTTCAAAGAAATGGAACAAATAATGCTAAAATTTATATGGAACCAGAAAAAACCTCGAATAGCCAAAGGGATATTGAAAAAGAAAGCCAACGTTGGTGGCATCACAATTCCGGACTTCAAGCTCTATTACAAAGCTGTCATCATCAAGACAGCATGGTACTGGCACAAAAACAGACACATAGATCAATGGAACAGAATAGAGAGCCCAGAAATAGACCCTCAAATCTATGGTCAACTAATCTTCGACAAAGCAGGAAAGAATGTCCAATGGAAAAAAGACAGCCTTTTCAATAAATGGTGCTGGGAAAATTGGACAGCCACATGCAGAAAAATGAAATTGGACCATTTCCTTACACCACACACAAAAATAGACTCAAAATGGATGAAGGACCTCAATGTACGAAAGGAATCCATCAAAATCCTTGAGGAGAACACGGGCAGCAACCTCTTCGACCTCTGCCGCAGCAACATCTTCCTAGGAACAACGCAAAAGGCAAGGGAAGCAAGGGCAAAAATGAACTATTGGGATTTCATCAAGATCAAAAGCTTTTGCACAGCAAAGGAAACAGTTAACAAAATCCAAAGAAAACTGACAGAATGGGAGAAGATATTTGCAAACGACATATCAGATAAAGGACTAGTGTCCAGAATCTATAAAGAACTTAGCAAACTCAACACCCAAAGAACAAATAATCCAATCAAGAAATGGGCAGAGGACATGAACAGACATTTCTAAAAAGCTTTCTGATAGGACTTTTAGACCTCAGAATATTAAAAACAGCCAATCAAATTTAGAAACCTTTTCATTAGATACAAGTCCCACAGTAGCAGGAGTGACCAATTATAACTTAAGCAATATAGGGAATTAAGAAAATGTAGTGTAACTTAATATAATAAATGATGTTTACTTCTACAGTATGACTCATCATGGAAGAATTAGGTTATTTTGAGTATACTTTGCATATAAATGAAATGGTTAATATGTTTTAGGCATATTAGAAATAAAGTGCATTAGAAAAAGAGCATGGAAATAGATGAAGGAATGAGTCAATTAAGTGGGAAAAATAACTTCTTAAAAATATCTCCTTAACAATAGTATGAAACAAATGTAGGATTATTTTGTGTGTATATTATGCACAGAATACTTTACCTGAATGTAGAGGTTTAACATTAAGAATTGACATATGGGGGCACCTGGGTGGCTCAGTGGGTTAAAGCCTCTGCTTTCAGGTCATGTTCCCAGGGTCCTGGGTTTGAGCCCCGCATCGGACTAACTGCTCAGCAGGGAGCCTGCTTCCCCTCCCCTCTCTCCGCCTGCCTTTCTGCCTACTTGTGATCTCTGTCTGTCAAATAAAATAAATAAAATCTTTAAAAAATTGACATATGAATTTTTATATTCATAAAGAATATAAATGTATATATAATTATATATATGGTTATTATGATTCATAGTTCATATATGGTAAACCTCAAAATTTTAACATTGTAAAGAATCAGGGGGTAAATATCACCATCTTCTAATATTTGAAGAGTTTATGAGAAAGCCATATGCATGTAATCTGTAGTGTCAGAAGCAAAATTTGGACTAAGAAATAGAATTTTAGGATCATTACATGGGGATGTTTTCTAAAATCAAGCTATATCCAAAAATGGCATAAAATGTTTTAGAAATAAATAAGCCTTCAAAAGTAGAATAATACAAGCATAGACTAAGCAAACAATATTCAGGAATATTATGTAGTAGTTTAATATGGCAGTAAGGGGATTAGATGAGATGATCTATAAAGAATATATTTGAAGGTTTAGATGTTCTCTAAAATGATTCTATTTTTTATAAGTAATATTAAGGTTTTTGTTTAATATGTCATTATTGAGGAAATATATATATTTTTAATTCATAACATTTGCTTTATTGTTCTTTAGAAGTCTCTTGGACCCAAATAATATGTGCTGTCATGAATTTCATTGTCTAGACATGACTGTAGGGTGTGTGTGTGTGTGTGTGTCTACAGAGCTTCTTGTCAAAATCTCCTATGATATTGTTAAAGACATTCAACTAAGGAATGAAAAACTTTGTAAACGGTATTCCCTTGATTTTATCAGTTCTTCAAAATACTCATTAATGCTTCTTCTCAAAATACTTAGATGTACTTTTTTTAAAGATTTATTTATCTATTTATTTATTTTAGAGAGGCAGAGAGAGGGCAGGTGTGAGTGAGTTGCGGGGAGAGGGGGAGAATCTTCAAGCATAACCCCCATGGAACATGGGAGCCTGCACGGGGCTCAGTCCCACTATCCATGAGAGTATGACCCCAGCTGAACCAAGAGTTGGATGCTTTACTGACTGAGTCACCTAGGAACCCCCTTTATAAGTACTTCTATGATGGAAATTAATGATACACACCCACACACACAGATGGAACCAGACATCGGTCTGGTTGGTGATGAATGATGTATTCACATTTGACTTTGAAAGAATTACTTTTAAAAAATTACTGATGACTGAATGGAGAACACTCTTGCTTCTTTCATTTTGTGAGTAGGCTGACAGCTACATCACTTCCGGAACAGTCGCGTATCACGGTCTGGCATTCCCCTTCCAGGATATCTCCCTACAAATGAGGCACAGAACTGATTGGCTTGATCCCATTCAGCTTCAGGCAAAGACCTGAATAGCTAGAGTTTTCTCACCTCCACGTTTTTTTTTAAACCAAAAATCTGTACTTCCTAACTAAATAGAATGGTCTCAGTTTCAGTTGTTTTTAGGTCATATTATTCTAAGTCTTGATAACTTCTTAAACTTCTTACAGCCATTATTATTTGGAATATATAGTGAGCATTCAAGCATTCAGCTTTCTCTATGGTACATAGACCCACTGAAAATTTATGTGATAGTCCTGTTTTCTTCTAAGCATATTTGATAGAGTAAGATGGGGTTTCTACTTGACTACAATTTATTATAAATAGATGACAGTGCTTTCATTTTTATAGATTATTTATACAAACAAAACTTCTGAGGCAACATTCTTCCTTCTTACACACAGTATTACCAATATCAACTTCCATTTAGTTGAATTTAGTAATTTTGTGTGGTCTGAGGAGAAAATTCTTTTTGCCCATGGACTACTTAGAAATACTTCAGTATTATTCTTTGGACTCCATCAGGCAGTTTTACCAGGTCCAATCTGAGGTTCTTCTGTATCATACTCTTATGCTTAATCTTTCCCATCCAGGAGAATAGTCAGGTATTAGGGGAAGATGAAGGCTCAGTTTATATATGTATACGAAGGTGCTTATTTATTGAAGTTCCTCCTAACTCTGCTTTGTCCCCTTGAGCAAACTGAAGTGAGTTGTGCCAAGAAAGCAAAGGTGGCTGCCAACTTGCAAAGGAGAAAGGAGAAATTACAGATTTAGACTCAAGTAAAATGTAAACAATACATCTAGAGACTAGCAAACTGTAATAAATCACATGTGTGTAAATATGCAATATGCAAGCCTCAGGGAGTGGCTGTAATAATAGGTAAAATAATCCCCCCCCTCATCCTATCTCTATCCCTTTAGGGATATGTATCTGGAAAATTATCTTGCCTAAAACTGAAAGTTATGTTACACAAAGAAGCACCAAGAAAACCATTACATCATAAAAATTTTTTGAGGTGTATTCCCACAAAGGTTAGCACAGGACAAGCTCAGAGATGTATAGAGGAAAAAAAAAAAGTAATCTTATTTCTGTTCACTGACTTGTACTGCCTGAGAATACTGATTATATTTGAAAAATAAAATGTAATCTTGTAACACAACATAAACTGTTCTAAGGAAATATGCAGATTTGAATTTTTCACATGGACTTTAAAAATAATTTTTAATACATTTTAGGCTTTGATCCAGGAATAATCTAATCCTCTCACATGTGGAGCTTGGCAATATTTAATATGTAAGCACCTGGAAAATTATCTGTTTTCAGAAAAAATTAATTTCTAGTACCTCTAAATGAAAAGATCCTTTGAAGCAGAAAATAGGAAAAGATTGTGTGTGTGTGTGTGTGTGTGTGTGTGTGTGTGTGTTTTAGAGAAGCTAGAAATTAATGTATATACTCATGGGAAGACACATTTCTCTAACCAGCTACTACAGAGATTTCCCAGACTAGAGACTGGCTTTTATGGAGAAAATGTTTTAAGGATTTCAAGCTCTAGAGCTTGATTGTTAGCTCAAAAGAAGAATGAAGAAACTGAGTAATTGAAAGGGGAAAAGAAGACAAAGTTTTTGGATGATGAGCGGGCAGTTTGTTGTGGTGCTGAAGGCACAACATAATTAAGGTATCTAATGCTTAATACAACTTAGAATCACTTTTCAGGGGTGTGTGATGAAACCTATTTTGTTGACTTCAAGTCTTGTACAGAATCGTATAGTAAGCTCCATACTGCACACTGATGTTGACATGTGTTGGTCTTTCCATGTAAACTGCAAGAGACTCAATTCTACATGCAGATAGATCTTGTGTAGGTAAAGAGGAAGCATATTTGGCCAAAGAAAACAGAACTTGAGAAGTCTGCTTGTTTTGTTCTCATATAAAGTTGATAAACTCTCCTCCATTTAATGTCTGATTCTGGTATGGGTAAAACTGTGTGGGTAAAACTGTGTGCTTAGTGTGTGTGATAGAGACCCAAACAAAGTGTGCTTTTTATAAAAATTCTGAAGTATAAGCTTGTAACCTTTCTATCTGAAGGTGCGGAGGGAACCTCAGTCAAATATAATTACTGGTTTCTCTCCTGTACAATTCTTCTTATTATATGCAGGATTTTATCGATATCTCTAAGTGATAAAAATAAAGTTTTATTTATTTATTTAGTTAGTTAGCTAGTTAGTTATGTATTTATTATTTTTTGTGAGAGAGAGAGAGTGTGGGTGGGAGTGGCAGGGAGGGGTAGGGGGAGAAGGAGAGAGAAATCTTAAGCAGACTCAGCTCAGCGCCCAGCCAGAGCTGGGGCTAGATCTCATAACCCTGAGATCATGACCTGAGCTGAAATCAAAAGCTGGATGCTTAGCCAACTGAGCCATTTAGGTGCCCCCAAAATAAAGTTTTATTTTTAATCCCTAAAGAATTAAAATTAAATTTATCATATTCCTGAACTTAGTTATTACAATTGGAAGGGAACTATTAACAAGAAAACAAATGACAACTCATGCCACTTAAAAATAACTATTCTGTCTGATAGTGTTTACTGTACATGGTTGATTTCAGTGCTAATTCACAAAATTTGATTAAAGTTGTCAGAATAACATGCCAACTGAAAAAAGATGGTTTAGTTGTTATAAAGTGTATGTTTAAAAAAAAGTGCTCATAATTATCTTAACAGAAGATCTAATGATATCTTATAATTATCTCAGATAATTCCTTCTTTAAAAATTAGCAATGCTAAATCATACTCAGAGTGCCATATTTAAGTGAAAGATTAACGTAGAGATTTATAAACTCTTATTATAACTTACATACTTAACATTTTCAGCTTCCTTTATTTACATTTCTAATAATGACCTGAAAGGAAATTGGGTTTTATTACCAAATGCTTACTTTCCACTAATTATGCTCTCGTTGCTGTCATTTCACATTTTTTCTTTTCGTCCAGAAGATGCTGCTGCTGCCGCGTAGATGCCGGTACAGCTTCAGCTGCGGGCTGTTCTGTTGTAGTCCCACTGTCACATCCTTCCTTGCCTAAAAAAGAGATTGATGCATTTTTTTTTTTCTTACTGATTCTGTTCTTCACTCCAGCCTCTGATTACTGCAATCTTAGAAAACAAGGTATTATGAAATGTAAAGGGGATTCTAAGAAATCTATTTATGTTATCTGATCCAAGAGAGAAGCAGAAATGAAGATTGGATTAAGATGGGATCAGGCACTAAAGATTTAGGATATGAAGGGTAAAGGTGATAACTGATGTGCATTTGCAAAGAGTAGCAAACCTAAAGAAATCATTTTAACTGAAGAGCTAGTGCTCTGCAATAGAAATCACTGTAATAAATCAGAATGGCTTGTTCCAAGAAAGAAAAGAAGGAAGGAAATATAATGGTTTAATTAGGAATAAATGGAATTCAACAAATAATTTTCCTATATTCTTATATAAGCTAAGGTATGCGAACCTAAAAAAATGTATCCTTTTACCCCAGATTCCACCACTGTCTTTTAAAGAGGTACTGCATGATGCCACTCATGTACATGTTCTATTCTTTGTCTTCCCATTACAAAATTAATTAACTTTAAAAAACTGAAGACGAATTCTAAAATAGCATAGCTCTACCCTTGCTCTGCGGAGACGAAAAGATCCTTATAGTAATGCATGTGTTCCACCTCCTGACCTCCTTGTTTGTAAAATTGCTAAGCAGACCACAATGTCTCCAGGTCTCCTCCACAGATACACATCCTCTCATGCATGTGCACATACACATGCACCCATCAGTTATATAGGTGGACATTTTTGATTAGTTGCTATACACTGCATTTTAAGGAAAATGTATATGTATTTATATGTATTAATAGGGTGGTTAATTTACAAAATGTGCAAGTGTGGATTATCAGTCTTAAATATATTGACCTAGCATGTTTGTGTGTATACACATATATATATTTATACACATATGTGTATATATATACACACATACATAAGTACACACATCTTTAGAGTTTCTGATGTAGCAAAGAGTTTTTAATAAATAGTATGAAATTTTTTTCTTGCACGTATAAGCTTACCCTGGAAAATAGTCGTTCCTTTTAAGCACACATGAAATGAAAACTGCCCGTGTTCTCTTCCACCAAAAGAAGTCTCATAAAAAACGCTAAATAATAAAATCATACGTATCTCCTTTTTAGCTATAGTATGAAAACCAGGTAACTTAATAAGATAACTGAAATACCATAATTTGGGTACTAAATATACTTCAGAAATGTGCATATATAGTCATTAAGAAAATTGTGATTTATTTAGAATTGAAACAATATGAAAACATAAAAAAGTATTTGGGATAAGCATGGACATATTTATATCAATATATACTATCCTGTACAACATATCTGGTATTCTACAACAACAATAAAAAGTTATAAGGCATAGAAAAAGACAACAAAAAGCAATCAGGAGAACCAGGTTCAGACATACATAATAGAGAATGGACAAAGTACCTAAAATGACTATAAATAACATGATAAGGCCTTTAAATGAAAAGACAAGAACAGACGGATAATTTCAGCAGTGAAATGGAAATCACGGAAAAGGAATCACATGGAAATGATAAATTCAAAACCATGTTTGGAAATGAAGAATGCCATTAATGAGCTCACCAGTAGACTTAACACACCTGAGGCAAGAATGAGTAATAGGGTGATTAAATTTCTCAAAAAGAAATGCAAAGAGAAAGAAGAATAAAAAACAAAACAATTAAATTCAGGATCCGTGGCACAATATCAAATGTTAAAATATGTGTATAATTGGAATCCCTGAAGAAGAAACGTTTAAAGAAATATAGGCTGAGATGTTTCCAAAAATAATATGACAGACAATAAATCATTGTTATAAAAGGTCAGATAGCACAAGCTAGATAAATATCAAAAACACATGCTTGCTTGCGTGTGCGCATGTGCACACGCCCACATACCTAAGCATATTATAGTCCAGCTGCTGAAGAGCAAAGAATAAAAGAAAACATTTAAGACTACTGGAGGAATAGATAATTTACAATCCAAGAAACAATGGTAAGAAAATATAGCAAACTAATCATCAAAAATGATGCAAACAAGAAGGCAAGAGTGAAATATTTACATGTACTAAAAGAAATCTCTTTCAGCCCAAAATTCTATACCAGTGAAAATATTCTTCCAAGCTACAAGAAATAAAAAGACTTGCTAAGACAAACTAATCTCTAAGGAATTTATTGTTAACAGAAAATACAGAAAATGTTGAAGGAATTTCTTCAAGAAGACAAAAAATTATATAGTTAGAAACTTGGATCTGCTTAGAGAAATGAAGAGAATCATCTTTGGAATAAATAAGAGTTTACTCATTAAAGCAAAAATGATAATACACATAGGTTCCTAAGAATATAGAGCAATATACATAGATAAAAATAAAATGTGTGATAATAATAGACCATGGAATGGGAGGAAGATATCAATACTATAATTATACTTCGTCAGTGCTGTAATAATACATTAATATAAGCTCATGCTATTTACAAATATGTATTGTAAACCCTTGGGAAACTGTTGGAAAAGTCAAACAAATACCAAGAAACACATAATCTGAAAATAGAGGAGATGTAAAAAATTATAAAGCCATAAAATGTTGAGTTAAAGCCAGAGAAGAATGAAGCAATGAGAAAAATAAAGAGCAAAACAAAACAGAGCAATTGCTGGAAATAAGACAGATTTTAATCCGAATATATTTATAGTCAGTTTAAATAAGAATTTGTATCGACATAGATGGAACTAGAGGGTATTATGCTAAGTGAAATAAGTCAAGCAGAGAAAGACAATTACCATATGGTTTACACTCATACGTGGAACATAAGGACAGCACGGAGGACCACGGGTTAGGGAGGGAAAACCTAAGGAATAATCAGAGAGGGAGACAAACCATGAGAGATTCCAGACTCCCAGAGCCAAACTGAGGGTTACAAAAAGGAGGATGGTTGGGGGAAGGAGTAACCGGGTGACGGGTATTGAGGAGGGCACGTCTGGGGATGAGCACGGGGTGTTATACGCAACTAATGAATCATTGAACACTACATGAAAACTAATGATGTACTGTATGCTGGCTAATTGAACATAAAATAAAACATTTTAAAATATTTTTTAAAAATAAAAAATAAAAAAACATTAAAAATCTTTTATTTATTTTTTTTAAGATTTTTTTTTTTATTTATTTGTTATAGAGAGAGAGAGAGATACAGAGCGCAAGCACAGGCAGACAGAGTGGCAGGCAGAGGCAGAGGGAGAAGCAGGCTCCCTGCCGAGCAAGGAGCCCGATGTGGGACTCGATCCCAGGACGCTGGGATCATGACCTGAGCCGAAGGCAGCCGCTTAACCAACTGAGCCACCCAGACGTCCCTAAAAGTCTTTTAAAAGAACGGTCTAAACACCATTGCTAGAATAGATTGCTAAATTGAATTTTTCTAATATGCCTAACTGAGCTGTATCCCCAGTTATAAAATAGCCATAAACAAATAAACAAAAAACAGAATCAGACCTATAAATACTGAGAACAAACTGAAGGTTGCTGAAGGGGATGCAGTCTGGGGATGGAAAATGAGTCCAGGGGAGTGAGAGCCACAGACTTTCAGTTACGGAATGAGTAAGTCACAGGAACAAAAGGCACAGCATAAGAAATATAACCAATGATATTGGAATAACATTGTATGGTGACAGATGGTAGCCACATTTGTGTGAGCATAGCATAATGTATACATTTGTCAAATCACTACGTTGTACATCGGAAATGAGTGTAACATTATGTGTCAACTATACTCAAATTATATATTTATGGCTTATAAACCAATGGAAAAAAATTCCCAATTTAGATATATTAGCTGATTTTTTAAAAGATGAAAAAAAAAGGTATACTGTGTAAAAACTAACTCAATATAAAACTAAACTAGCTATATTAACTTCAGAGTAATTAGACTGCAAAACAAGGGTACTTAATCAGGGGCATAGAGTTGTATTAGATAATTGTAAGGGGATCCATTTCTTAAGAATATATACCAACCCTAAAGGAGTATTCTAATAACAGAACTCCAAAATATGTGAGGTTTAAAATGAGAGATCTGAAAGAAGAAATAGATATATCCACAATTATAATTGAAGATTTCACTCAGGTCTCACAATCAGTAGATCAGAGAAGCAGAAAATAAGTAATTTAATATAGCCTGACAAACCAACTTGATCTAATTAACATTTTAGGACATTCTATCCAATAAGAACAGAATATGCATTCTTCTCAAGTGAACATTGACTATTTACGAAGATAGATTACATTCGGAGTCATTAAATAAGCCTAATACATATACAAAAATTGAATTGGCCAGAGTGTGCTCTAAGACCAAAAGGAAGATAAATTAGAAATGAGTAACAGAAAGAGATCTGGAAATCTCTGAATGCTTGGAAATTAGACATACATCTAAATAACACAGAGATTATTAGAGAAATAAAGAGAATGTCTTCAGAGCAAGTCTTAAGAGAAAGGCTCAAACTCTGCCTTCTGATCAGGTCATGATCCCAAGTCCTGGGATCAAGCCTCCCCACCTGAGCAAGGAGCCTGCTTCCCCCTCTCTCTCTGCCTGCCTCTCAGCCTACTTGTGATCTCTGTCAAATAAAGAAACAAAATCTTTGAAAAATAACAATAATAATAATGAAAAGAGAGAGAGGATAAAATATTTAAACTAAATGCAACTAAAAATAAAATAAAAATTTGTAGTTTGAGGTAAAACTTACAGTACTGAATGTTTATATTAGAAAACAGGTTTACCCCAGCATACCCTCTACTTTCACCTGAAAAAACAAGGGAAAGAAATGAAAGTTAAACCCAATGTAAGAGGAAAGGAGGAAATCACTGTGATTGGAGCAAAAATCAATAAATCCAAGATTAGAATAATAAAATCAATAATTGAAAAGATGATTTTTTGATAAATTTGATAGAACTGATAAAACTTCTTAAAAATTTTTTAAGATTTTATTTATTCATTTGACAGACAGCACAAGTAGGCAGAGAGGCAGGAAGAGAGAGGGGAGGAAGCAGACTCCCTGCTGAGCGGAGAGCCCAATGTGGGGCTCGATACCAGGACCTTGGGATCATGACCCGAGCTGAAGGCAGAGGCTTTAACCCACTGAGCCACCCAGGTGCCGCCCCAGAACTGATAAGCTTTAATAAAGCCAAGGAGGAAAAACAAAAATAATCTGCCCTGCATTTAAAAATGGCTCCACACTCATTCATTTTATTTCATCCAATAAAGAGTTTTGAGTAGCCAAAAAAAAAAATTGGCCCCACAAAAGATATCTACGTCTTAATACCAGAAATTTGTAAATATTAATTCGCATGAAAATAAAGTTTTTGCTTTGGAGTGATATGAACACAAGTCAAGAAATTTGGGAGGCCACCCGAAGCAGGAAGAGGAGGGATGAATTTTCCACTAGACACTGTGACTTTGGCCTGGTGATACAGTTAGAAAGTTTTGACGTCTAATAAGAGAATTTCATATATTTTCTTGCTTATTCTAATTTCTTATTTCTAGCCTGTTTTAGAAATGTAACAGAATACATTTCTGTTATTTTAAGTGTAGCTTATTATAATAACATAAGAAATTAATACATTCCAAGTATCAGGTACAGAAGAGGGAGCATTCCTACTACCCCAGTGATGTCAAAAGAAAACAGTTATGTTGGAACTACCATATACCTACAAATATAGCAACTTACAAGAAAGAATCTGTTTTTTATTAATTGCCATATCACATAAAAATGAAACTTCAGGCAAAGTAGATATAGATGAACATACATAGATTGAGATTTAGGTATAAATGCCATGTGTACAAGACTAAATTCAATGTGGTATTCTGGAAGACAGTGAAAAAAACTTGAAATGTAAGTAATGTTTGTTACTCAGTTAATGGTACTATAGTCAATGTACTTTCTTAGTTTGGACAATTTATAAGATGCTATTATTAGGGGAAGCTGAATGAAAGTTATATGTTTGCTTTCTATACTATCTAATTTTTTAACTCTGCAATTAGAGTTTATAGTAGAAGAAAGGAAGTTTAGAAAAATGTGAAGAAGAAAGCTTATCAAAATATGAAAAACTTACTTTTCAGTTATTAGATGGTCAAGAAGTATCCAGTAGGCAGAGGCAGTATATTTTCAACAGTATGCCATCACAGAGATGGTAAGAAAATTTAGAACTATTGTCTGTTTATAAACAAATAAACAGACAAAAACCCCAACCCCCCCCCCCACACACACACACAACTCATCTGCCAGTCCAGCCGGAGAACAACACCTGAAAGTAGGGTTGGGAGATTTAAGGAAAAGAGAGAGAGACAGACAGCGGGCTCAGGAGGACTACTCCATCTCAGGCGAGTAGCAACTTTATTTCTTCAGGTAACCACTTTTATACAGCTTCAGCACAATGCTGGTATCAATACTCAATCATATACGTCAGTGAAAAAATGAGTCAGGCAGGCTGTTAACAGGCTATTAACCTCCAGACTTTTGTGATAATCTTAAGGTTCCAAGAATGTGTTTTTTCTCAAGATAAGTCATAAGTGAATCACATAAAACTACGCAGATGTTATTTTCACCCTGAATAGCCTTTCAGAGTCAAGCCATGCGAGCGTCCCCGCTGGACTTGCTCCAAGTTCCCTTGGCACACAAGGGCATCCCCAAGTGTGTCCAAGTTCACTTCTTATCCAGGCTTCCAGAGCCATAACAATGCAAACAGTTCCCAACACTCATCTTTAACTTTTTTAATTGTATCTTTTGTTAAACAGTGGTTCTTTTCTTTTTGTAGTTTCAAGTTTTTATTTAAATTTCAGTTAGTAGACATACAGTGTAATATTAGTTTCAGGTGTAGGATTTAGTGATTTATCACTTACATACAACACCCAGTGCTCATCTGATAAGTGCCCTCCTTAATACTCAGCACCTACTTATCCCATTAGCCTGTCCATCTCCCCTCCAGCAACTCTCAGTTATAAACATTAGTTCTTATATTGAAATATAAGTATCTACCACTTTTGTTTCATTTTTTTATACAAAATAAATCACATCAATAACAACAAGAAAGAATTGGTAGCATATGGCATTTCATTTTTTTACATTTTTTAAAAATCACCAGTAAACTTTAATCTCTATCCTCTTTTCCCCCAATCCTGACACCAACTTGCCCTATAGCAACCATCAGTTAATTTTCTATAGTTAACAGTCTGTTTCTCAGTGTGTTTCTCTCTCTTCTTTTTCCCCTTTGCTTGTTTTTGTTTCTTAAATTCCACATAGGAGTGAGACCATATAGTATTTGTCTTTCTCTGGCTGATTTTTTTCACCTAGCGTTATATTCTCCAGCTCTATCTATGTGGTTGCAAATGGCAAGACTCCATTCGTTTTTATGGCCGAATAATATTCCATTACACACTTACCATACACGTGGTTGTGTCTGTGTATGTGGATGTATACACCACATCTTTATCCATTCATCTACTGATGAACACTTGAGCTACTTCCATAGTTTGGCTGTTGTAAATGATGTTGTAATACTTGTAGGGGTGCATGTATTCCTTTGTATTAGTGCTTTTGTACTTTTTTTTTTTTTTGTATTTTTACTTTGTATTTTGTATTTTTACCCAATCATGTAATTCCTGGATTACAGGGTCATTTATTTTTAATTGTTTGAGGAATCTCCATACTGTTTTCCACAGTGGCTGAATCGGTTTGCATTCCCATCAACAGTATAAGAGGATTCCTTTTTATCCACATCCTCGCCACATTTGTTTCTTCTGTTTTTGGTTTTAGCCATTCTGACAGGTATGAGATGACATTTCATTGTAATTTTGATTTGCATCTCCCTGATGATAAGTGGTGTTGAACATATTTTTATGTGTCTTTTGGCCATCTATGTGTTTTTGGAGAAATGTCTGTTCATGTCTTCTGCCCATTTTTCAAGTGGATTTTTGGTTTTCGGTTATCGTGTTATTATTTTTTAAAGAGTTCTTTATTTATTTGTCAGAGAGAGAGAGAAAAAGAGGAAGAGAGAGTATGAGCGGGGCAGTGGCAGGTAGAGGAAGAGGGAGTAGCAGGCTCCCTGATGAGAATGTAGCCCAAGGTAGGATTTGATCCCAGGACCGTGGGATCATGACCCGAGTTGAAAGCAGATGCTTAACTGACTGAGCCACCCAGGAAACCCTCACTTCTTTATATATTTTGAATACTAACCCTTTATTGGATATGTTATTTGCAAATACCTTCTCCAATTCATTAGGTTGCATTTTAGTTTTGTTGGTTGTTTCCTTCATTGTGCTGAAGCTTTTTATTTTGATGTAGTCCCAGTAGATTATTTTTTGCTTTTATTTCCCCTGCCTCAGCAGATATAACTAGAAAAATGTTGCTACAGCCAATGTAGCAGATTACTGCCTGTGCTCTCTTCAAGGATTTTTATGGTTTCAACTCTCTTATTCAGTTGTTTAATCCATTTTGAGTTTATATTTGCATATGGGTTATGAAAGTGGTCCAGTTTTATTCTTCCACCTGTGGCTGTCCAGTTTTCCCAATTTTTGAAGTGGATATATTTCCTCCTTGTATATTTATTCCTCTTTGTGGAAAATTAATTGGTCATAAAATCGTGGGTTTATTTTTGGGGTTTCTGTTCTATTCCATTCATCTATAGGTCTATTTTTATGCCAGTACTATACTGTTTTAATTACTACTAATTATTACTTCTGTATTACTTTGTAATATACTTTAAAATCTGGAATTGTGATACCTCCAGTTTGGGTTTTCTTTTTCAAGATTGCTTTTTTCACATTTTTTATGGTTCCGTGTTAATTTTAGAGTTGTTTGCTTATCTTTTTTTCTTTGTGTCATCTTGAATTTCTTTCATTATTGCTTTATAGTTTTCAGAGTAACTATTGTTCACCTTCTTGGTTAAATTTATTTTAGATAATTTATTGTTTGTGGTGCAATTATAAATGGGATCATTTTCTTAATTTCATTTTCTGCCTATTCATTGTTACTGCATAGGAATGCAACAGATTTCTGTACATTGAATTTTGAATCTTGAGATATTACTGAATTCATTTATCTGTCCTAGTATTTTTGTAGTGGGGTCCTTAGTGTTTTATATATAGTGTCATGTCATCTACCCATAGTGGAAGTTTTGCTTCTTCCTTACCAGTTTGGATGTCTGTTCCTTTATGTTGTCTAATTGCTGTGGCTAGGACTTCCAGTACTATGTTGAATAAAAGTGGTGAGAGTGAACATCCCCTTGTCTTATTCCTGACCTTAAGGAAAAGCTGTCAGTTTTACACCGCTGAGTAAGATGTTCACTGTTGGTTTTTCATATAAGATAAGGCCTTTATTATGTTGATGTATGTTTTCTCTAGATCCACTTTACGGAGGGTTCTTATCATGAATGGATGTTGTATTTTGTCAAATGCTTCTGCTGCATTTATTGAATGATCATATGGTTTTTATATTCTCTCTTACTGATGTGACATACCATGCTTATTGTTTTGCAAATATCAAACCACCCTTGCATCCTGGGAATAAATTCCACTTGACCATGGTATTTGATTTTTTAAATATTTTGTTGGATTCAGTTTGCTAATAATTCATTGAGGATTTTTGCATCTGTATTCATGAGAGATATTGGCTTATAGTTCTCTTTTTGGTGTCTTTATCTGATTTTGGTATCAAGGTAATACTGGCCTCGTAGAATGAGTTTGGAAGTTTTCCTTCCTCTTGTATTTTTTTGAATAATTTGAGTAAGTATTAACTCTTCTTTAAATGTTTGATATAATTGACCTGTGAAGACATCTGGTCCTGGACTTATTTTTTTTGAAAGTTTTTAAATTATTGATTCAATTTCTTCGCTGCTAATTGGCCTGTTCAAATTGGTTATTTCTTCCTGCTTAAGTTTTGACAGGTTATATGTATCTAGGAATTTATCCGATTCTCCTAAGTTGCCCAACTTATTGGCACAATTTTTGGTATTTTAAGTACTTCTTTTAATACTCCAAACTACATTAGTAAACAAAAATAGTTTGATTCTTCTTATGTTTCAAAATGTATTTAGTATCTAATCAGGGGCGCCTGGGTGGCTCAGTGGGTTAAGCCGCTGCCTTCGGCTCAGGTCATGATCTCAGGGTTCTGTGATCAAGTCCCGAGTCGGGCTCTCTGCTCGGCAGGGAGCCTGCTTCCCCCTCTCTCTCTCTCTCTGCCTGCCTCTCCATCTACTTGTGATTCCTCTCTGTCAAATAAATAAATAAAATCTTTAAAAAAATAAATAAAAATAAATAATAAAAAATAATATCTAATCAAATATAATTCATATTTGGTGTATATATCAATAAATAATTTCATATGGAAACATTCATTATGTATATTTTATGCATAATTTTCCAAATGAGGAAAAATTAACTGCATAGTGAAGCTTGCCAGTAAGCTCTGAGATAGAAAATACATTTATTATATTTCTCAGAATTTTCAGTTTGGTGTATTGCAATACCAAAAATACAGCAAAGTATGCTACATATGATTACAATGCAACCGCTTATGAAAACATAAAGCTAACTAATGAAACTGTACTAATTTCTCTAGATTTACTTCAGGGATCTTTCTGATATCTCAAATCATAGGTTTCTACCTATTTTCTACTAATTTCTCTAGATTTACTTCAGGGATCTTTCTGATATCTCAAATCATAGGTTTCTACCTATTTTCTATCTCAGGGAACTTCAAAGTATAACTTCCAAAATTCTACTCATTTGGCCTTAAGTTCACAGTGATGGATTCTACCATGCCCTTGTTCAGGTTGATCTTTTTAAACAATAAACACCCAAAGGTAAAATGAAAATAAAGCTAAAAAATGTAAAATCAATCAAATAGTGAAATAGTCTGTGCATCATTTATTGTCACTGAACATTTGCTAATGATTATTTGTAAGCTAAAATTACAAAATAATTTGAGTCTTGAGTAAACTAAATAATATTATGGACTAATGTAAAATGTGATGAGTTTTTATAATTACCTATAAAAATATTATAAACCTTCATAACATCAACAGTGACATTGATATTTTATGTAAAATATCATACTGGATCCTTCGAATCTCAAGTGAAGGTGATTGAATTAAGTACTACAGATGAATTTTAAGGGACTAACCTTGCACTAAACCTTTTATGTGCATCATCTTATTGAATCTGCATGATAATCTTGAGAAGTAAATGCTTTTATCTACATTTTACAAAGAAAGAGTCATAGTGAGATTATTCATATGTCTTATGCATACACATAGGACATATTTTTGCAAAGAGATAAAATTATAAAGAAAACGTATCTTAAAGAGACCTTCTTTATCATGATATTAGGATAAAAGTTGTATGTGCTCTCTCACAATTAATGACAGAATTTGACTAGTAATTGTGGCAGTGGAAACAAAGAGAAGTAGATCTGCATAGAGATTGCATATTGTAAGGATGAAGAGGGAGAAGACAGGACATGGGACATGTCGTCTTCTCTTCCTCCTTGTCCTACTCTTCCTCCTGCTCCTCCTTTTGTTAGTTGCTAGTTGCTGCCCTATTATGAGATAAAAGCAAAGGAAGCATGATTAGCATTGGGGACAAAATATAAGACTCTACCTTTTTTAGCATTTAATTGAGAAATTTATAAACATGTACTTGAAAATATTAAAAAGGCATTTGCGGTTTTGTATAATCGGAAACTCAGAGAATATTAGAATACAAGAGTTAACCCAGGCTATCTGAAACCATTAGATAGGATAAGACTCCCAAGATGAGAGGATAGTGAGAAGTTATTCTGAGAAGGAGTCTTGAGAAATTCTAGGAGCTGACTTTTGTTAATGGTTAGAAGCCAGATAAGGATAATGAAACATATCCATTTGTTAGGAAGTAGCAACTTAGGAGACTGTAGTAGAAACAGAGGAGTATTAGTGTTGTGAAAGTGAGGTCAAAGTGAATAAGATGAAAATGAAAAATGGAATTGAGGGAGAAGTCTGAAAAGTGCAAGCTCCATGGAATGGTGAGAAGGTTGTTGAAATGGTTTAATTATATGAAAAAATAAGACAGTGTATACATTGCTTTGTAAGGGGAGACATAAAACCAGATTGTTCATTAGTGGGATAGTGAGGATGGATGGTATTTAATACAACTTGGGCTGGTTAATGTTCATGGTATTTTCCAGTAATGCAACTTTGTGGAGCATTACTAATTAGTTCAGCTATTTAAGCCACTTTGAGGTAGAAATGTTAGGCTGACTGTCTTAAGATGTCAGACATTAGAAGCAGTGTGGAGAGAGCATGATAAAAATATAAACTAATGGTAGAGGCAAGGTAGTTCCTTGGGATTACAGATAGCTTTGCATTCCAGACTACAAAGGCAATAGGAGTAAAATTCCTTCTGGCATAATGGGATTGAACGACAATGAGACGATACAGATAGAATGTCATTTTGGATGTTGGGAAGAGTAATTAAATACATTCATCTGGCTATTTTCCTGACAAAGTATAAAGCAAGGTATTAGTTCACACCTCAGGATTTCTTCTGGGTGAAATTTGAAACTAGCCCCCATGCATGGAGGACAAAGAAGAGATTGAAGAAAGAGGCAGACCACTCCAGATTGGTAGATTACAGTTTAAACCAGCAAGGGAATTTACAAGGATTGTTTTGGATGACCTCAAGACAAGTAGATCTCCGCACTGGCCTGCCAGAATCTTAAGAGTTTATACAGAGAATTTAACAGTGTTCAGTCACGTATGTAGTTCAGATGGTCTCAACCACACTTTACTTTCTCAAAACTGCATCCTTGGAACAGCTACTAGTATGGGAACAGTGGGCAGAAAGTACATTCCAAGGATAGGGGAGGATGTTAGAAACCTCTGATTACTGGGGCAATGCACTGAGCATGAGGAACCATTATCAGAAAGATTTAATGGTACAGTGTTGGATTTAAAGAAAGATAAGAAAGAGGAAATAATGTTTACTTAAATGATACAAAGCTTTATTTACAATATATAGATACAGTGTGAAATACACCAGTAGAAAACTTATTGGGACAGTTTGCAAAAAATATTGCTGTCTTTCTGATCTGTTTATTCTTGGTATCAAATTCATAGACAAAATTAGTATTTTGGGGTCTTCTAACTCCATAGTCTTTTTGTTAAGGTAACTAAATGTACTTCCATTAAAAATGATAAAATTGGGGTGCATGGGTGGCTCAGTCATTAAGTGTCTGCCTTCAGAACAGGTCATGATCCCAGGGTCCTGGGATCGAGCCCTGCATCAAGCTCCCTGTTCAGCAGGAGGCCTGCTTCTCCCTCTACCACTTTCCCTGCTTGTGTTCACTCTCTTACTGTCTCTCTCTCTCTCTCTCTCTCTCTGGCAAATAAATAAATCTTAAAAAAAAAAAAAAACACATGGTATTTATTAGACGGCATGTGTTTTAAAATTAGAGAAATTATGTATTTACAATACTTCAATGTTGATGATTTACAGCAGGGCACTTGATATTTCATAACTGAAAAGTCTATTCAGCTATTTAATGTAGAAAATCAAGCTTAGACTCTGTCTTTGCTTTTTATCCTTTCAAGTTCAGAAATTTTAAATATATACATAATGCTCAAAGTTGTTTACATTTTATCAAATTATTTTGAATTTATAAGTACTTAATTAATTTTAATTAATTTACTGTTCATTTAGAATGTCTAGGCTCGCCTTATTATTTTATGTAATTCGTTATTGCATATATATGAAACATCACATAATTCTATTAAAGACATATTTTATATTCAACAACGTGCAATATAAATCATTTCAACTTGAACTTTACATCATGCTTTTAATTTTCTTTTAAGATTTTTATTTATTTATTTGACAGAGAGAGAGAAAGAGAGCACACACAAGCAGGGGGAGCTGCATGTTGAGGGAGAGGGAGAAGTGGGACTGGATCCCAGGATCCCAGGATCATGACCTGAGCCTAAGGAAAACCTTTAACCAGACTGAGCCACCCAGGTGCCCCTAAGTCATGCTTTTAAAAATATCATGGATTGGGGTGCCTGAGTGTCTCAGGGGGTTAAAGCCTCTGCCTTTGGCTCAGGTCATGATCCCACGGTCCTGGGATCGAGCCCCACATCAGGCTCTCTGCTCAGCAGGGGACCTGCTTCCTCCTCTCTGCCTTCCTCTCTGCCTACTTCTGATCTCTGTCTGCCAAATAAATAAATAAAATGTTAAAAAAAAATATCATGGATTTAAGTGAAAAGGGATTTCTCAATGTTTAGAATATCTGCAGCAATTGAGTTAAATTGGTCTAACCACAGTTTCCATAGGGAAATGATAGGAAGTAAAATTACTAATATTAAGGTGAATATTAGGGGTCAGGATGAGATAGCAATTCATTTTTATATTTTATAAGTCAAATATTAGCCCATATTAAGCAGAAAACAAAATTATACCAAATTTGATAGTATGAAGTTTAAATTAAATTAAATGAGTTGCTATGTATCATATTTAAAGGAAGATTTAGGATTCAGTCATAATAAATGCTAAATAATTTGCTTATATTTTGATGAAAATAAAATGAAGCAGAAACAAAAAATCAAAGTAAAACCAGATATGTGCAAAATATGTTAGATGGTGCTAATTTTCATGTAGAATTTTTAAAATTAACATATAATTTATTATTTGCTTCAAGGGTATAGGTCTGTGAATCATTATTCTTACACAATTCACAGCACTCATCATAGCACATACCCTCCCCAATGTCCGTAACTCAGCCACCCTCTCCCTCCTCCCCCACCCCCCAGCAACCCTGAGCATGTAAATTTTTTTGAAGTGTCTTTAAACACTACTTGAAATTTAGCTTAGTTTTGTGTGTGTGTGTGTGTGTGTGTGTGTGTGTGTCTTTCATATGCGCAAGAGTTTTAATGTGAAGTTAACATTAATTTTAAAACCCACATATGTGAAATGTGGCAGGTGCCTTAGGGAATTGTTTCCTGTTTAATATTCTGTAAAGCAGTAAACTTATAAAATCCACTTCTCAATTTAATGGCAAGGACATGACAAATATAAGGCAAAAATAAACACACAGCTATCCAAATAAAAACATCATTTATTCACACCATGTTTCATAAAAGGAGGATATCGTAGAACATGAGCTTTTATAGTAATGTTATCTAATAATAAAAGGCTGTCTTTCCACCAAAACATATATTGGCAACTTTACAAGATTTGTAATATAAATGTATGTTAAAGGCAACAAAATATAAGCAGCAAAATTTATTTTAAACCATTGCATTGTTTCATTGATACATTTTTGTTAATTTAGTAGCTATATAATACATTGAAACAGAATTGAAATTCAGATTAATTTTTTAAGCCACCATACCTATCAGGTTTCACTTAGACTTACTAGCAAAAATGGAAGCAAATTCAGTATCTTCAGAATTTAATTATTTTTAATATAATTAAACAAAATGTAATTGTTTTCATGAATCAAAAAATTCTGAGAGATAATAACTTCTAAGACTCCAGCATCATCCCTTGCCTTTTCTTCATCAGGACCAATATAAATTGGGTTCAACAGGTCAGGAGTCTAACACAATTGTGTCAGAGAGGATGTTCCCCGCCAGGCTCTCAACTGATTTATATATTTCAGGATCCCCTCAAAAAAAGTTGAACAACAGAGTATGTATTTAAATCCTAAGAGGAGTGCCTTAAACCAATGAAAGCTCTGTGAAAATTTCAGCATACGCTCATGTTTAAAAAATATTGCCAGAGGGGCACCTGGGTGGCTCAGTGGGTTAAAGCCTCTGCCTTCCGTTCAGGTCATGATCCCAGGGTCCTGGAATTGAGCCCCACATTGGGCTCTCTGCTCCATGGGGAGCCTGCTTCCTCCTTTCTCTCTCTCTCTGCCTGCCTCTCTGCCTACTTGTGCTCTCCGTCAGTCAAATAAATAAATAAAATATTCGAAAAAAAAAAAAAGACTGAGATGCTATGCAAAGAAATATATGTTCTAGTTTCATTTACCAACCCATAGAATATGTATCACACAGTTTTTAAAGACAGGTTTCTCGGAATGTGTGAGACTTGGCAGTCTTGTCATATTCCATGAACTAGTGATATATAAACTCTGATGTAAAATATACTGAAAGTTTTTAAAAAAATGTACACGATGTAGAAAATATATTCATAAAAGTAATTAGAAAGTGCACTTTGAATATCAAGGATAATAATATAAATTTGAAAAGAAAAACATGAACCGTATTTATCTCTGAATAGCATTTTAAGGAAAATTTATTAAAAATAATGTTTTTCGAGGTGCTGGAGTGGTGCAGTTGTTTAAGCATCCAATTCTTGGTTTTGGCTCAGGTCATGTTCTCAAGGTTGAGAGATGGAGCCCTGTGTTGGTCTCCACTCTTGGCATGCAGTTTGCTTAAGACTCTCCCTCTCCCTCTGTCCCTCCCCACCATGCTTTCTCTCTCTCTAAAAAAATGAAATAAATAAATCTTTAAAAACTAATAATAATGTTTTTCATATGATAATAGCATATAGAAAATATTTTTATGAATTTCTACTTCACTGGTAATATATTCTTATATATACTCATATCTAACATCTGGGTGAATAAATAATTATATACTTGATAAATGAATGACTGAATGAATTGTAAGAATACATATTTTTTCTCTGTATAAGAAAATCCTCAGCATGGAAAATAGAAATAAAAATTTCATTATAGATCCAATCTTGCTTCTTAGTCCTTCTCTATCTCTCTGTACCTAAAATGATTTCCTTTTATTTATTTTTCTCTTGGCTTAAACCAATAATTTCAAAGTACATTATATGGAACATTTATTCTTCAGTATGCTATATAATCTTTACTTGAAAAAAGTCATTTTTATCCAATATGTTTGCAAACTTTAGGGTTTGATTTTTAAAATAATATTGTTTGTGGGATGCTTGGCTGGCTCAGCTGGGAGTGCATGTTGCTCTTCATCTCAGAGTTGTGAGTTCAAGCCCTGCACCTGGTGTAGAGAATACTTAAATACATAAACTTTAAAATGTACATATATAGATATAGATATTGATACCGATATCATATAGATATAGATATAAGTTTGTGAACTTAGAAATTTGAAAAAGTTGAGATGTATTGTACAGATGGAGAAGGCAATACAGATAGCATTTTAGCCTATTGGGCTATAGATTATTACTTTACATAAGATAATTTGTTTGATGCAGTTTCCACCAGTGATTCTAAAACTTTAATCATGGAAATAAGAACCTAAAGCCTTGTTAAAGTTCAAATCCTGATTCAGTAGTTTTCTGGTCAGGCTATAGATATCACAGTATCATCACTGTTCACAAGTCCCTAAGTGATCCTCCCACTGTAGTTTGAATAGCAAAGTGGTGCATCAATATTTTTATTCTAAAAATATTCTAAAATAATTCATTCTAATAAAGAAATTATTCTAAAAATAATTCATTCCATTAAAATTCTAATAAAACATTATTATAAAATGCATGCAGTTTTATAATTAGGAAGAAATCAATAAAAGTAATAAAATATCAATAGTTCGTCAATTATAACCACTGGTAATAGATTTTCTCTTATTATTATATTGTTTACTCATTCTTTCATGTGTTTGTTCATAATGTACTTAACTTATAAATTATTTAAGGTGATTTAAAAATAATTAAAGGAAATATTAAATTAAATGAAAAAAGTAGAAATTAGGATATTAATTAAGGTAAAGTTAGTACATGGAATGTATGTTATTAGGCCAAGTATAATTAGTAGGCTTGTTTTAAAAAATCAGCTGTTTCTGTCAGACAAAGAAAAAGAAATCAGAATGAGTTATAATAATCACAACATGTGGAGGTTAAAAATAAACCTGGAGACACTCATGGTCCCATGACACTGTGAGTTGGGAATACAATTTCCCTTATAAAATCTAATAAAAAATATAGAGAAGACAATGACACCAAGATCTCCAAAATAAGTGCCATATTAAGTCATATAACTTTTTTTAGAATACTCAAAATTTGATTTCATATAGTAAAAAAACTGTTACAAAGATTATTTAGGAGGTCAATACTACGTAGTGTTCTTCTTGTATGATATTTTATGACTTACTGGTTCTACCCCAAACTACTATTTTATTAGTTAATCAAATTTAAAGTCATTAGTATCGATTATAACTAAAGAAATACCAAGTTGTGTTTTTAATGTTTTATCATTTTTACTGTATCTTACACATTTTCACTACTATCAGAGATAGTTAATCTTACTCTGGATATCATTTATGCTTAAATGAGTTCTCCAAAGTAGGGTACCTGTGGCTCAGTCAGTTAAGTGTCTGCCTTCAGCTTAGGTCATGATCCCAGAGTCCCAGGCTCCCTGCTCAGTGGGGAGTTGGCTTCTCCCTCTCCCTTACCCTTCCCTCTGCTCCTTCTCTCTCTCTCCCTCTTTTTCTCACTCACTGTCTCTCTCAAATAAATAAAATCTTTAAATGAGTTCTCAAAAGTACCTTAAAATAATATCAGGAAGATTTTACCATTATAACTGGTAACCATTATAACTGTTGCAAGTTCACACAATGATACTGTTCATAACCCATACAATGACCTACCCCTGAACTTCTTTTATTCTAAGCTACAATATAGAAAGCCTAACAAAACTTACTGATGCATTTTCCAACATAAAAGTTTAATTATTTCAGTATTAAGCAGCCTAAAAAGCAAAGAAAATATGCTTTAAAAATACCCTTCAAATTTATTTTATTTCACTTTATTTTTTGATTTTCTGATGGTTCTATGGTTTTTAAATCAGAAGGTAATTATCATGAAAAAGAATAATCATCACCCTTATGGGTCAACTAGAAGTTGATACTAATTTGGCATTAAGAGTAAAAGAATGATAGCTACTGAAGCAGCCACATCCTATACATAGATCTGTGGCCTCCTAAAGACTTTTACATCAGGTCTTGATCAGCAGTTGGCATTTTCAAAGGTCATCCAGCTCTCAGTACTAGTCAGTTACTGAACAACGGGCACTATTGACAGTTAAGCACTGCAGAATTAGCTAAGGTGCTACAGAGACACCAAGAACTCACAACAAAAATATTCCACATGTATTTCAGAAAACTCCCCTAGTACTTTCATATTATCTTGTCCTCACTTGTCTATAAAATATTCCATTTGTGTCTTCTAAGGAATTCTCAAATTATAGGCTATAGAAAATGGTTGAAATTTAATCACCATTTCTATTTTGAGAACCTGACTTGAAATTCTCTCTTTTAGTGATTTCTTACGATAGTATTTTTTAAAAAATCTCTTTTTACAAATGAGCTAAATCCTATGACAAGAGTAAATATATCATCCTTAAATACATACTTATATACATATATATTACATATATATATATATCTATATAAGCACATGCATGCATAATTTCCTTTGTATAATGATGGAGCCTACACCAGAATAGTACCTGCCTATTACTGGGTGATATGCCTGGCTTTGAGCAGGTACTCAGTACGTACCAATTGAAACAGTGAAAAACAAAGAGAAAAATGGCTTCAGTTAACTTTTTAATAATCTAGCTATCAAGAATCCAGAATAAGCGTAGAAACAATGTACACCTGGATAATTTGGAAGTGATTCTGATGTCATAAAAGAAACACAGACTGTGGGGTCAAAAGACAGAATTTCACATACTTGTTTGTGACATCTCATGGGAATATCACTTAAATGTTCTCCTGCATAGTTAAGATTTTGAGCTCTGAAGGAAAGCTGTGTGGATCAGAATCCTGACCCACCTCCAACCTGCTGAACAGTCATGTATAAGATATTATATTTCTAGGTGTAGGATTTTCATATAAAAGGTAGAAGGAATATTATCACTCACCTCATTGGGTTATTCTGAGAACTAAATTAGGTAACTAATTGAAAGTATTTAGCATCTTAGTGGATTTAATTGCATCTCTCAAAAAAAAAAAATATGTTCAGGTTCTAACATCTAGTACCTATGAATGTGACCTTGTTTAAAATAGGGTCTTGCAGGGTAATTAAGTTGAAATCATACCAGATGAGGGTGGGCCCTAATTCCAAAGTTGTGTCCTTGAAATAAGATGAGAGAATACCGAGACACAGGAAGGAAGGCTGTGTAAAGATGGAGGCAGAGATTGGGTATGCATCTACAAACCAAGGAATGTAAAGGATTACTAGGAGCCATCTTTGCCCAGGAAGTAGCCAGGAGGATGGAGCTTTCCAAGGGAGTGTGGCCCTGTTTACACCCTAATTTTGGACTCTTGGCCTCCAAAATGCTGAGAAATCAATTGATCTTGTTTTAAGCTGACTATGTGGCAATTTCTCATGACAGCCCAAGAAGTTAACACAACACATTTAATGTTTGATAATTACCTCTTTAAAAAATATTATCACTCCCTGTGAAAGTTTTCAACAAAATACTAGCAGATTAAATTGAATAGCACATAAAAGATTTATATAAAAGATTTACAATCTAGTGGGATTTAATCCTGGCTTGCAAGGGTGGTTCAATATTCACAAATCAATCCATGTGACACACTGCATTAATAAAAGAAAGGATAAGAACCATATTATCCTCTCAATCATTGTAGAAAAAGCATTTAACAAAGTACAACATATATTTATGACAAAAACTCTCAACAAAGTAGGGATAGTGGGAATATACTGCAACATCATAAAGACCATATAGGAAAAGCCCACAGCCAAAATCATCCCCAATGGGGAAAAACTGAGAGCTTTTCCTCTACACTCAGGAGCAAGACGTAAGTGTCCACTCTCACTACTGTTATTTAACCTAGTACTGGAAGTCCTAACCTCAGCAATCAGACAACAAAAAGAAAGACATCCATATTAGCAAGGAAGAAGTCAGACTTTCACTGTTTGAAGATGACGTGATACTCTATAAAGGAAACCCAAAGGACTCCCCCCACAAAATTGCTAGAACTGATAGATGAATTCAGTAAAGTCACAGGATGCAAAATCAAGAAATTTGAAAAAGTACAGAAATTTATTTCATCTCTTCACTAAAATGAAGCACAGAAGGATAAATCAAGGAATCAATCCTTTTAAAATTGTACTAAGACTTAGGAATAAACCTATCTGAAAAGGTAGAAGATCCTTACTCTGAAAACTATGAAACACATGAGAGAAATTGAAGGTGACATGAAGAAATGGAAAAACATCCCAATCTCATGGATTGGAAGAACAAATATTATTAAAATGTCTATACTGCCCAAAGTAATCTGCATTTTGAATGAAATCCCTATCAAAACACCAACAACATTTTTCACAGAGATAAAAGAAACAATCCTTTAATTGTTTCTTTTAATTTAATTGAACCATAAAAGACCACATATAGCCAAAGCAGTCTTGGTAAAGAAAAGCAGAGCTGGAGGCATCACAATTCCGGACTTCCAAGTTATATTACAAATCTGTAGTGATCAAGACAGTATGGTACTGGCACAAAAACAGACACACAGATCAATGAAACAGAAGTAAACTCACCACTATATGGTCAACTAATCTTTGACAAAGCAGGAAAGAATATCCAGTGGAAAAGGATCTCTTCAACAAATGGTCTTGGGAAAACTGGAGCGTAGCCTTCAGAAGAATGAAACTGGACCTTTTTCTTCCACCATCTACAAAAATAAATTTAACATGGGGGCTTAATTGGGTAGAAGAAGAATCAATGAAACAAGATGGAATTGGGAGGGAGACAAACCATAAGTGACTCTTAATCTCACAAAACAAACTGAGGGTTGCTGGGGGGAGGGGGTTTGGGAGAAGGGGGTGGGATTATGGACATTGGGGAGGGTATGTGCTTTGGTGAGTGCTGTGAAGTGTGTAAACCTGGTGATTCACAGACCTGTACCCCTGGGGATAAAAATATATGTTTATAAAAAATAAAAAATTAAAAAACAAAACAAAACAAAAAATGGATGAAATACCTAAATGTGAGACAGGAAACCATTAAAATCTTAAAGGAGAACACGGGCAGTAAAGTCTTTGACATTGACCATATATCTCACTAGATATATCTCCTGAGGCAAGAGAAACAAAGGCAAAAGTAAACTATTGTGACTTCAACAAAAACCTTTCTGCAAAGCAAAGGAAACAATCAACAAAACTAAAAGGAACTGTCGAAATGGGAAAAAACATTTACAAAGGGCATTAACTGATAAAGGGTTAGTATCCAAAATATATAAAGAACTTGTAAAACTCAACAAATAATCAGTTAAGAACTGGGAAGAAGACATGAATAGACAATTTTCCAAAGAAGAAATCTAGATTACCAATAGACACATGAAAAGATGCTCAACATCACTTACCATCAGGGAAATTGAAATCAAAACCATAATGAGATATTACCTCACACCTGTAAGAATGGATGAAATTAACAACACAAGAAACAACAGATATCAGGGTATAGAGAAAGGGGAACCCTCTTGCACTGTTGGTGGGAATCCAAACTGGTACAACCACTGTGGGAAGCAGTTTGGAGTTTCCTCAGGAAGTTAAAAATAGAGCTACCCTACAATCCAGCAGTTGCACTACTTGGTATTTACCTAAAAGATACAAAAATACAGATTCAAAGGGGTACATACACCCCGATGTTTATAGAAGAATTATCAACAATAACCAAATTATGGAAAGAGCCCAAATGTCCATTGACTGAAGAATGGATAAAGAAGAAGTGATATATGTATATTAGCCTTAAAAAAGGATGAAATCTTGCCATGTGCAATGACATGAACAGAGTGAGTGTATCATGTTAAGCAAAATGAGTCCAAGAGAAAAATATCATATGATTTCACTCATATGTGGAAATTAAGAAACAAAAGAGATGAACATGGAGGGAAAAAAAGAGGGAAGCAAGCCAGGGAACAGACTCTTAACTCTAGAGAACTGATGGTTACTGTAGGGGAGGCTCATGGCAGATGGACTAAATGAATGATGGAGATTCAGGAGGGCACTTGTGATGAGCACTGGGTGTTGTATGTAAGTGGTGAATCACTAAATTCTACTCCTGAAGCTAGTATCACACTGTATGTTAACTAACTAGATTTAAAATAAACACTTGAAGAGAAGAAGGAAGAAAGGGAGGGAGGGAGGCAGAAAGACAGACAGACAGACAGACTATGCTGTGTATAAACCTTCAAAAAAAGTGACGCATACACATACACACACACAGGAATATTACCCAGCCATAAATAAAAACTGAGATCTTGCCATTTCTGACAACGTGGATGGACCTGGCAAATACTATGCTAAGCAAAATAAGTCAGAAGGATCAATACTATATGATTTACTTTGTATGTGGAATCCAAAGAGCAGCAACAACAAAAAACCTAACAGAAACAGATCCATGACTACAGAGAGCAAACAAGTGTTTGCCAAAGGGAAAGAGGATGGGGGATAAAAAGATTTTATTGCTCCATGCCTTTAGTTCCTCATGAACAAAAAATGGAGCATGATGATGCCCGGCTTTCTGTATTAATTTCAGTTTTTTCTAAAGCACTTTTTAAAATATGTGTTTGCATTTGAGTATACATTCATAAGTTTTATATACAATTATAAAATTATCAAAAGCCCCCTCAAATTGTCCCTAATAAATGTTGTCATGTAAATTCCTTTTTAGGAACAGATTTTGGGGAGCATATATCCATTTACAATGAAGGTATTTAGTTAGTTATATTCAAAACATGGTATATTTTAATCAGCTCTGTAGAATGTTTGGTGTACTATTTTGTGTATGATTTCCTTAATAAAAATTACCTGATATTTCTCATTAATATCATTAGTACCATTACATTTACCCAGAACATTGCTCTTGAAATTGATAATTTTTGACACTAATATTAACATAAGAAAGATTTTGGAAGAAAAACAACTTAAAGCAAATAAAAACATTCAACATTATGTAGAGTACCCGAACTTTAATGTGAAGAATGTAATTTATTTTTTTCTCTACTTTTGATATCTAAGAGAAAAAAAACGCCACTGAATTATGGAAGGTAATCCAGGTAAATGGCTGTCCTTTTGGCCCCGAATGGCCCTGACATAAAATTCATCCCCTTAACTGGCTTCTAGAAGGCAGCTAATCATACTGGCATAATTTGTTTTCTGTAATTTTGTTCAAGATATGTGGGGTTATAAGAAGGGTCACATTACCCAGTATACTGAATATAACATTCCTCCTCAGAAACTCCTGTTGTACTCATTTCTTGTTTAAGTTTCTGCCCTCTCCCTTTCTCGCTGCTTTTCTCCCGTATGATAATTGGGTCTCTAGATTTTCTTTTTTTCTTCCAAGAAACTTCGGCTTATTGGCTTATTCCCTCTTTCTCATGTGCATATGAAATGCCCTGGAATGTGGTTAAAATGAATCAGATTCTGCTTCAGTAGGTCAGGACTGGCCTTAAGGTTGTGTATTTCTAGCGATTTTACCTATGTTAACTGATGCTGCTGGTCCATGAGCCACATTCAGTAGTAAGGACTTCACAGATGAATTCTTGGGTCCCATAAAG
This sequence comes from Mustela nigripes, assembly GCF_022355385.1. Lineage (NCBI taxonomy): Eukaryota > Metazoa > Chordata > Mammalia > Carnivora > Mustelidae > Mustela > Mustela nigripes. The sequence continues at coordinate 20,896,662 of NC_081568.1, forward strand.
ATTTTAGTTCTTCCCATCTCCCTCTTATCAGTGCATCAAATCATTCCTCGGTGATAGATCAATCCTGTCTTTAACGAAACCTAATCTAGTTTTTCCTTCATTAAAGACAATATCCCTTCACCTAATTTCCAATTTTCTTGACACATCTGTCCTTTTAAAATTTGTAACCATGAAAATCTGTTTTCTTCCTTGGTGCCTTTATTCACATTGTTCACTATAGTCAGAATGATACTCTCTGGCCAACTCCCTTTTCTGTCTGTAAGTGTCTGACTCCTGGTTTTTATGCCTCAACTTAAGTGTAACCTGTTCCAAGATTCTTTAAGAATATCTTAAGAAAAACAGTATAAAATGCCTGATAATGTTCTCTCTCTGGAAATGCTACAAATCTTTGCTTTCCTTGGTAGTGTATTTGATTCACTTACACTGTTTTATAGCTCCTTTTATATCTACCTTTCAAATTAGGACTTAGCTAAATGAAACATTTTAAACAATTTAAATTAGTTTCCTATTGCTACTTTAAAAACCACTAAACATTTATTATTTTAAAACAACACAAATTTATTTTCTTATAGTTTTTGATGTCCAAAACCCAAAATGGATTGTGGGGACTCTAGGACTCACCATACCCACTCTCACCGTCCAGTGTTTTTTAAAAATGATTAAGTCAACTTGTTTGTAAAGATGAACTTTGGTTAGATGATTTAAGTGCTATTCATTGGCCACATACACTATTGGTATTAGCCTGAGCCAGCACAATGTGACAGATACTTATTTCTGTTGTTTTCAGTGTGTATGAAGGGGTGTGTGTGGTGTGTGTGTGTGTGTGTGTGTGTGTGTGTGTAGAGAAAGGCAAGGTTATATGAATATGAAAGATTTCCAGGTTTTAAAGAAATTTAGATGAGATCTTGATCTGTTAGATTGTTTGGTTTGTTTTGATTTGAAGTATTTTCCTTATATTTTTTAGATCTGCTGTTATGTTCTCAAAGTGCATTTAAAAAATGTTTCTACCTGTTCTATCAGAGAGTGTATAATTTTAGGGCATCTGGAGTAAATTTAGTAACATCAATACTAACATTTATATAAGGAATTAAGTCACAGAACTGTAATGGGATCCATAAAGATAGGTTTGAGACAAGAACTTGACAAGGAGACCAAAAAGTTGGGCAACACGTAGACAGTAGACATTCTGTGGTGATTATAATAATCAGACTAATCTGTGAGGACAGAAAATATTATTACACTTCTTAATGGTGTTGTAGTTAATTTCAAAGAAGAGGAAGTTAAGGAAAGATGGAAGCAATTTGCATATGTGAAAGAAAATACATAGTGAAAATATAATAACTTCTTACTTCCAAGGAAATTGATCCTGATAACTGGATGAAATTTTGTCTGTTAAGCTTAATTAAAGTCTTCATCTTTCACATAAGAAGTCTGTGTGTTGGAACAAATTCTCAACCAGTCTTCAGGGATTTCATTATATCAAAAACCTAAAAATCCAGAAAGAGTAAAACTTGCTTGTAGGTTGGAACAGCAAACTCTGAATTCAGTATCACTGGACAGTTTGAACTTTGTATAGTCTAACCTCACTCCAAGTATAATATTTAGTTAGATTCTAAAAAAGGTATACTAATGCTCAACCATCTTCAAAAACTTGAGTGACTTTTCCTTGCTGCAAAGCCATAGGATTTGGGAAATTGTATGTGGAATAGTGTACCAGCAAAAAACTCTAGTACACATACTTATTTTCAATGAATCAAGAAATGGGACAGACTCACTGCCCAAAAATCATTAGCCTAATATGTTGTGAGATCCTTTTGCTCTTTCAATCCAGATTATGTTAGAACATCAACACTAAAACAATTTTATATATTATATGATTTTTTTTCAAAAGTAGATATCCTTGTTTCTTCCTGTGGTTATCAGACTGCAAGAAACCCCCAATGAACTTTACCTCCTGATATTCACATCCTTATGTAGTCCTCAACCTATATTATCAATATGAGATTATGGCAATAATCGCGTGAGTCATTCAAGGCTAGATTATAAAACAAAGTTTGGTACCATGTTGTGTTTTGTTCTTCAATATTTTGCTCCAGAAATCTATTGGCATATTGCAATGACACTCAAGTAGCCTTCTGGAGAGATCCACGTGGTCAAGAACTGTGGCCTGCTGTCAGTAACCACAACCAACTTACCAGACATGTGAATAAGCAGCCATATTGGAAATAAATCCTCCAGCCACAGCTAACTAAGCCTTTAGATGACTGCAACTACAGTCCCAGCCAACCTCTTATCTTTAACTTCATGAGAGACCATGAACCAGGACAATCCAGCTCCAATGCACCTGATTTTCTGACCAATAGAAACTGTGAAATAAAATATATTTATTGTTTTAAGCCACTAAATTGTGAGGTGATTTATTATGCAGCAATAAGTAACTAAAAACCCTCTTTCTTTTTCTTTCTTCTTTGATTTTTCTTCTTTACTTTGTGTCTCTTAATCCTAAGTATCCAAAATAATATATCTTCTCATCATTATTGACCTGAATCATAATACCCATATCAGTTATCCCTTGCATTTATATTTGATAAGATCAGTAGAACACCCGTATTTCAGTTTCCATGAGGTAACTTTTCTTTTGCAATTGTATTTGGGTTTCAATAGAAAAAGAAAAAACTAGCTGCATATAAATAATTGGACCCTGAGATAGATAAACTTTAGCTGGAGAGGCTATCTTCTAGTTCTGTTAGCCGCTATTCTTCCTGTTTTCTGTTTTTAGCTATGACTTGATGATGTGTTTTCTGTTTTAGAGACTCGCTATGTCTATCTTAAAATAGCAATAACAGTATCCAATATATAATTTCATACATAGCTATGACTTTTATCTTGAATCTTACATTAAACACGGACATTTCAGTTTTGACAATTTACCACATAATTAGGGTAAGTTTCCCATTAAGAAAAAATGAACAAAAAATATTATCAGAAATAACAAATGGAAAATGAAATGTGCTGTTATATAACCTTGTATATAACACAAAATGTAGTATATTAAATATTATTGACAAGTTGATGTGAGGTGTTGAGAAACATTGAGATCTTCTAAAAAAAGAATCACACCCTTTATTCAAACTCAGTGTAAAATAGTGTAAAGCTGTGGTGGATTTCTTATTTATCTCTTAAGTCTGTTCTGGTTTCCAGAGTGATACAATAACATTAATTTTCCACATTAATATTTTGGAAGTTTAGTTTTACTTCATGGCTCTTGCTTTTAAAGTTTCAATTTGTGCTTTATTATTGTTTTATTAATGTTATTATTCTTTTATTACTAATTAAGTGTTTGTTTTTGCTTCCTTGCTTAGCTGCTCATACTTTGTAAATAGAGAATCATCTCTATACCTGGTTGTATTTTCTTTCCTCTGCTTATAGTGGAAGAGAAAATTAACAAATTAGTATATTAGAAAATCTTTTTTTCTAATTTCTAAGTTTTTCTAATTTTTAGTTACTTGTTTATATTTATTTTTTCCTGCCTAAAAATCTTTTGTAGACTGCTTTATTTTATTTTATTTTTTAAGATTTTATTTATTTATTTGGCAGAGAGAGAGAGAGATCACAAGTAGTCAGAGAGGCAGGCAGAGGGAGGGGGGGCAAGCAGGCTCCCCGCTGAGTAGAGAGCCCGATGTGGGGCTCCATCACAGGACCCTGGGATTATGACCTGAACTGAAGGCAAAGGCTTAACCCACTGAGCCACCCAGGTGCCCCATGTAGACTGCTTTTTAATAGACATCTCATGAATAGAATATTAAGAAATAAGAGAAATTTTTGAAGGAATATTATGACATCACAAATTGAGATTATTTTTTAAATTCCAGTATATTCTCTTATTCTCTTATTTTATATATATCTTTATGTGTTTCTTCCAAAACTTTTCTGGAAGTAAATATTAGATTTTGTTTCCTGGAAAATACATTTTTTAGTAACTATTGTGATATTGTCATTTTGTGATAGTGGTATGTATGTGTATATGTATTTAATGTGTTTGATATTCATCATATTTGCAGTGTGGTCATTATATTTTGCTAGGAAGAAGTTTGTGGATAAAATAGCTTGAGAATTTAGGGATTTTTAAAATTTTACATTTGGCAAGCATATCAACTTTTCATCGGATACAGAGGAATGATTTTAGGAAAGAGGAATAACCAAATCTTTAAACACTGAGATAATTAAAATGCAGGAAAAGTCTTGGAAGGTACTTACTGTGTCCTTTCCTGAGAGTACCTTTTTTTTTAAAGAAACTTTGAAATCCTACATACAAAAGAAAATGACCTTGTTATATGCAGTTACATATTTTAATTATAAGAATTTTCCTTGAAATGAAAGTATTTTTAACTAAAATTATATTTATGAATGACTAATATGGATCTTAGAATTATCACCAATAGTTAAAAGAATTCTGTGGTTCCTAAGTAATAATGATGTTGCAAAGAATGCCTCCAAAAGATCACTATATGAATTTTATTTAAAATAAGTTTTCTTAGAAATAAATATAAAAACTGTTAAGCTGGGCAAAATATGGAAATATGGTAAATGATGCTATGGGGGAGGATGGGGGGCATGGCTGAAACAGGTACTGGGATTAAGGAGTACACTCATCATCATGAAAAAAATCAATAAAATTAAATACATGAGGTATAAACTTCCAATTAATTAGTTTGTATATACATGTATATATATATATATGGGTTTCATGGATGATAGCTTGGATGTGATAATAAACACTAGCATTTCTAGTATATGCAAAAAAATGATGATTCTAAAAATTCTCCCCCCCAAATTTTATGATTTTAACTAAATCTTCTCTGAGGGATGCTTGCATCTCTGACATGAGTGACCTAGGGGTTGATGTATTTTAAAGATGAATCAAGTTTTATTTATACATTTGTCAATAAAAACTCATAGCAACAGCCAGAAAATATCATGAAGACTATATAATATACCAGTGTCCCTGTGGATTTCAAATACCTTACAGTCTTTTTAGTCTTCTCCAAACCTAACCTTTACCCATGGCTACCACTACATCCCTTATCCAGTCAAGTATTCGGTAAACGAAACCCAGCATTGCCGAAGACACACATGTCATTTTTTTCTTTTATGAGGGATGAATGGGGACTAGAGTTGCTGGAGGCCCAGACAGGGTAGCTATCCCTCTTTGTCCAAGACTGAAAAGGTATAGCAGGACATGGGACTTTGGTGATAAAATTGGTAAGAGTCTTGGGCAAACAGGGAAGGTGAGGAAGTTGGTCTTCCTAAAAGATTTCATATATGGATTAGCATCACTGATACAGCTTCAGTACATATGTTATTGGTCAGGTTGATAGATAGAATAATGGTCCCTCCAAAGGTATTCATCTTCTAATTTCCAGAACACATAAATATGTAACTTTTAATGAAAAAAGGGATTTTGCAGATGAGATTAAATTAATGATACGAAGATTTAGAGATTATACTGGGTTTTCCCGATGGATACAAAGTAATCACAAGACTCCTCATAAAAAGGAGGCAGAAAGTCAGAGCTAGTGATTGTGGAAGCAGAGAGAGATTTTGAAGATTTAACACTGGTGGCTTTGGAGGTGGAGGACAGAGAAATGACAAAGAATATAGACCTAAGAAGCTAGGAAAAAAAGGAGATATTGTCCTGCGGAGATTGTAGAAGGATTTAGCTAACACAGTGCCTTTAGGCCTAAGAGACTGATTTGGGACTTCTGACCTCTAAAATTAAAAGATAATAAATTTGTGTTGTTTTAAGCCACTACATGTGTGGTTATTTGTTACAGCAGCAATATAGGAAACATACAAACAAACAAAAAAATTCCTGAGCTGTGCTTATTTTTAGATGATTCTTATGGGTTTGTTTAATCACTGTTTTCATCTTTTATCTGTTTGATTAAAAGCATATATTTACGATCAATTATTATTTTTTTAATATAATTTTTTATTTTTATAAACATATATTTTTATCCCCAGGGGTACAAGTCTGTGAATCACCAGGTTTACACACTTTGTGCCAGTAATTGAGCTTCATTTTGTTATTCTTCCTTTCAGTGATGGAATCGTATGTGTAAATGTGCATTTCCTCTTTTACTCTTTCTCACTCTCTCTCTTTTTTTTTTTTTTTTTTTTTTTTTTTTAGCGTCCATAAATTATTGGAGTGCTTAGGTGTCTCAGCGAGTTAAGCATCTGATTCTTGATTTGGGTTCAGGTCTTTATCTCTGGGTCACAAGAGCGAGTCCTGTGTTGGGCTCTATGCCCTGGGCGTGCAGTCTGCTTAAGATTCTCTCTCCCTTTGCCCCTACACCACCTCTCTCTACCGCTCTTTTAAAAAAAAAAAAAAAAAAAAAAAGTGTTTAACTTCCATAAATTACTAACAATATTAACTTAATGTCTTTTAATCATTTATTAATTAGAAAACACTATAAATATGCACATATACTGATATATACACAGGGTTTCAATCAGTATCCTTTCATGATTATCAGAACTTATCTGTGAAAATTCTGACCATGGTGAAAGATATAACTCATAAATACAGAGTATGATGATGTTTTCTTACCTCAGATGTAATTCCCAGACTTTTTTCCTGTTTCCCGTTATGTCCTGACTTTTTTACCCAACCTACCAGAGACGCAGAGAATACTGCTTAGACATCAACAGCTTACAGCCCCGTGGATTAAGAGATCTGTATTTAAATCCTGTTCTAACAGTAAAGCTTAGGCAGTTTACTTAATGCATCTAATCATCATTTTTTCTATCTACCTATCTTTAAATATAGTTATATCTAACTATAGGTAGACATTTAAAATGAACACTTTTCAATCCAATAATATAATTCCCATTTTAGGATGTTTCCTATAAAGAAATCATTTACAACTTATATAGGTTTGCTATGTAAAAATTGCTGTTTTAAGAATGCAGCATAATGAATAATAACACTCTTAACACCTACTGTGTCATTAGAACTGAAAACAAAGTGACAGTACTAATATTTTCAATATTTCTACTAAAGTGGTATATAAGTGCACACATTAATATTAGCATTTTAAAAATATTATCTAGTAGAATGATGATAGGTCACCAATGAGAGATTCTTTAAAGAAGATACTATAAAGATTCTTTAATGATTAAGATTAAGATTAAGATTAAGATTTAAAGATTCTTTAAAGAAGATACTATAAAGAAAACCCTTTCCCACTGAAATCTGGAGCTTTTGCCTAATGGATACTGAAGTTTAAGATGATTTATGTGTGATATTTGAAGGTTGATTGCAGTGTCTCCAGGTTACAAAAGATGGTCAGTTTACTTGGGGCGTCCATTCTCTAGCACTTTCCCAATGGTATTCATTGCATAAGACTGACGGGTTTTTGGTAGTGTCAATCTAATAATCCCAAACTATCCCAAAGAATTCCCTCTAATGACTGAGAAGATTTCCTAAAGTAATATACTAAATATTAGTATACTATATATTAAATAGTGCCTTGATAACCATTATTATGTACCAAAACCTTAAATAATTGCATTTTTCTCAAATTCTAGCCCCCTTTCACTTGTAGAAAATGGCTGGCTACCCATAGTTTAGTGAGTCATTTGATTCTTGTGATTTCTCCTCAATACAGCAGGATTCTCTAAAAAAATTAGACAAAACTAAATTTGAGTTTATGGTGTAATGAGGCTGTGATGCTGTGAATCTGATTCTTTTGGAAATCTTGGAAAGCTACTTAAGAAATCAATTCCAGATAGGAAATGGATTAACACTAGGATGAATAAGAATTTTCTTTGGTTTCATGGCATTACCAAGAGAAAATTTTAGCTTATTTTCTTCAGTGGTGACAAAAATATACCAAAATATCTGTGCATGTACGCTGTATGATCATGAACTGAGTCACAGCATTTTACAACAGGTAGAAAGTTGGAACTCTTTTTTTTTTTTTTTTTTAAAGATTGTTTTAAACAGTTTTATTAATGATGGAAATGTAAAAGAAGTGATGTTAGAAAAAAAAAAAGAAGTGATACTAGAATGGATAAAATATATAGTATCATCAGGACCTGATTTAATTTATTCTTATACTTGAATCTTCAGCATGACGCTCTATATTCTTAATATTCATTAAAACTCACTCCTAAATAATAGAAAATTATATACAATCTCTTGTATTTTAACTCAAATACTGGGGAGAGGGTCATAAATGCACAACCCTAAATTCATATGATAACTGATCATTTTAAGGCTTTAATCTGTTAAGGTAGTTTGACTGAAATATAGTATGCTTCATTGAAAAGGCTTATATGCCAAGAAATCTAAGAGTAATGGTTTCCTGGATTATCTAATTACTTAATAATGTTAGCATTTTTCAGAGTCACCTTCTGTATTGTTTTCTGGCCCATCTCTTCGATGATGCCCGTGACTTTCAACCTCCAGTACTCCTAGAATAATGCCCCATAGCAGGAAGGGTAGGACTAGCCTCTACTTCTTTCACTTTTTAGTTTATTAGAACTTGGAGAAGCTCCCAGCATATTTCATTTTGGATTCAGTCAGCAAGAATCCGTCCTGGTGTCTGACACTAGGTCACACAGAAGTGAAGAATTTAGTAACTGACTTCAACTTGCAGAGGGCTGGGCTAAGTAAGCACTGCTGCAGGGAAGACTCCGCTGGGAACTGCGGAGGTTCAGATAACTGAAGGAGTCTGCCATTTACTTGACAACTGATGCCACAAGAGAAGGACAAGTGGTGGTTAATTTGGAGATTATTAACTAGCAAATGATGTTTGCTATTAAAAAAAAAAGTTAGCAAATTTTAAAAGCACAAGAAATAAACAAACACAAAGGAGGGATAGCAGAGGGTTGCTAAGTTTTTTCTTGTATGGGATCATAAAAACCTGGGCACTACTACAAGGTGGACATGATTCCTGCTGTGTACTTTACAAATGTCACTGTTATTCCCTTTTAGTCACATTGAATAATGATGAATATTTGCAGTCAATTTCCCAGAACCTTCAAGGTGTGATGTATGTGATGTATGTGATATATGGGCTAAGGTCAAATTTTATTTCATAAATCAAGAGAATGTACCTTTCAATGACACTGAAGTTTAAAGATTAAATAAGTGCTTTCTCTTCTAGATTATCAGGTCATAACTGTATATTTAGAAAGATATCTCTAAATATGTCTCTATTTCCATATTTTATGCAAACTAATATTTTGTTTCCCTTCAAATCCCTTGCTTAAGTATGCAGACTACATATGTATAATAATCAATATACAGTATATGCATCAAATTAGATTTTTGAAATTTGAAAATTTCTTAATTTAAATCACATTTGGCCTCATGGGTTTCTAACTATGCACTGTAGACCAGAACCAGCTAAATTTCACAGTACTTCTTTCTTTTATTTGCAAGTATAATTATGACTTTTGAATTTCTCCTGGTTAATTATCTCCAATGTGGAGGTCAGGGTGAGAGCTAGGTTAATAATACCCTATTTTGAAAAGAAATGATCTACATCTTAAAATGTAATAGGAGTATAGGTATTAGTCCTTCTTTGCAAATATGGAGGCTGAAAAATTAAAGGATGAAATAGTTTGCCTACTGTCATATCACTAGGTTACCACTGAATCAGAGCTCAGCACCTTCCTCAGTGATCATTTTATTGCTTTCATCTCTGTCATCTCTTGTCCCTGTGGTATTCTGCTTAGACACAGGATTCTTAATCTCAGAAATGAATTCAAGCTGAGATGTTTGCAGGTGACAATGGCTTTTGAAAACATCAATATTTTATCAGCAGCTTTAGTTGTCTATAATATAGCAACATGACAAGGTCCAAGGAAAGGAACTATTTTTTAAAATGTGACTCTATTGTTGGCACTTACAGAAGATCAGCATGAGTCCCAAATCTGATTTGCACATCTAGGCAATTCAGTGCTAGAGAATTTCAAAAAGTTACTCTTTACATTTGAAAAAAGTGATTAATTGACCAATTACTAACGAAGACTCTTGCAGTTTTGTATTTGTGTTCATTTATTCAGTAAGATTTTATGCAAAAGTGTTTTCAACAAGTTGAAAGGCTGTGAGGTTAAAGGTAACATTGTATCAGTTCAAGTCAGTGGTACATACAAGTCAAGGGGATGATAATTATAACGTTATTCATACAAACTTAAGAATCAAAGATATTTTCTTGCCTACAATGTCACTTGTAAATTATCAAGTATATTTTAGTTGAATAAAAGAAAAATGATGAGATATTGTGTTTAAGCAAACTTGTCAAATACTCATGTATTAAGTATAGTGAGGTGCCATGATAAATGGAAACTTGCAAATAGATTGCATAGATATTGATTGTGTTCTGCATTACTGAAGCTTTGTATTGCACTTTTCTGCTTATAAAGGTAACTAAGTACTGTGTTATCTTTTGTTTCAGATATAACTAAATACAATCATGTTAAATAATTTAAAAATGGGTCATTAAAACCACATACAAATAAATTTCAAACCATCAGACCAAAAAAAAAAAAAAAGCTAAAGCTTCATATTTACCCATTGATATTTATCCATAAGAGATAAAAATATTTTTTAAAAAAGGTTTATTTATTTATTTTAGAGAGAAAAAGTGTGTGAGTAGGAAAGAGGGGAGGGAGAGGGAGAAAAGCAGACTCCCTGCTGAGCTTGTATGGATGGGACTCCAGGTGTGGGGCTTGATCTCATCATTCTGAGATCACACCTGAACTGAAACCAAGAGTCCTGATGTTTAAGCGACTGAGCCACCCAGGCGCCCCGAGATAAAAGTATTTTTAAAGTGTTTTGTACATTTCTTCAGTTTATAAAATGAAATCAGTTTTTAATATATGAATATATATTCATACATATATATGAATATACATATATATGAATATATATTCATATATATTCATTCATATTCATATATATATTAATATAATAATATCATATAATAAAATTTGGATATATGGGGAAAAGCATCACGAAAGGATAGTATACTTGAATAATTATGTAAATATGTTTTTTTATTTTTGTTTTGTTTTGTTTTTACATACATAGATTTAAGATTCTTAATACATTGAGTTTTAAAAAGCACAGTTCTTCTCTGGAAACTGGCTTTGAAGTGACCCCCCCCCCCCTCAAAGAAGTGTTTTAAAATGTTCCAAAGAGAGTGCTTTTCCAGTAAGTAGGGAAAGGGCTGAAATGCTGGAAGAGTTGCTATTAGTAAAATTGACTTTTGGTTCACAGAAATACCAAGGAACTCCTGTCCGTTGAGGTTCACTTCTGAATAGAGAAACCACATTTCCTAGAATAGAGAGTGCTTCCACTCCCACTGACCAAATGTTCTCAATTGTCCATTTCTCTCTCTCTCTTTAATGTTTTTGTTTGGGCCTAATTACAAACAGTGTTGCACTAGTTTCCGTTGTGCAACATAGTGATTCAACAAGTTTATCCATGATACAATGCTCAGCACAAGTGAAGCTCCCATCTGTTGCTATTACAGTATCATTGACTGTTTTTTACCCTATGCTTTGTCTTATTTCCTCCCTACAGGTCCCTGAATTCCAACTAACTCCCAAGTCTGAGAAAGAGCTAAAAATGTGAACATGCCCTCTTACCCTAGGAATCTACTGAGTGCAGCGAGATGCTTCCTGTCAGACTATAATGATCATTTTCCCTTACTTGTCCAACTTTCTCTTGTAAGTTTTTGCTGATCTTTGTTACTCATCCTCACCACATAAAGGAAAGCCTTTTTCCTTTTGATTTTGAGACACTTGTAGATTTCTAAGATTGAGGCATTCTCCCTTTATAATAAACTTTGTTCTGAGTAAAGTCTTTCCCCATCTAGGTCTAGATTCATATTTATTTGACAGCACCCTGTGGCTTGAGTTAGGATGAAAAGAGAGGGGCAGAATAAGGCCAACTGTTTGTTCTGACAAGAAATCCCAGCAGATTTCCACTGATGTGGCCCCTTCTGCTTTCATCAAGTCCCTATCCATGATACATTTTTCTTTATTGGGTCTGCAGAGCTGGGACAGGTGGGGAATTGCTTGGGTTCCTCTCCATGTTAGCACTCAGAGTAAAGATCCATTAAACAGTGAAAAGTTAGAGAAAAGTCTCAGCCAAACCTGTGATGTTCTTTTATTGTGGTCTGCCTCATCATGGATTGAGAGATAAACATGTCATCTCTATCCATCTGCCTATTGATCTCCACAAATAAAAGTGTCAAAGAGTAACAAAAAAAACCTACCACAACAAAATGGTTTGTATCAAGGCTGAATTTATTAATTTGGCAGGAAAGAGAGATTCATATCACTCTGGAGAGAGTTCAGTGGTTTACTCTGGTTGTGTGAGTACTAGATATAGAGCCAAAATGAACAAAGTTACTTTAAACTATGACAGACTTCTGAAGATATTTTTTATTGGTTACTAAAGGAAATCTAAAATCTCTCTTTTGACTGATCATTTTCCATCATGACACTTTTTGGGTGAATATGAAACTGGGGTTCAGTTCTTAATAAGTTCTGGAATGGTTTAAGATTCAAGCAGACTGTGGGCTTGTGAAAACTTAGAGAATTCCTGTACACAAGCCAGTGATAGACTTCTGAGGTATTCATCTTCAACGCAGTAGGTGAAATGTGTAATACTATCAAGTATGTGTCAAATAATGGTAAAATGTATATTAGGAAAGTGTTATGTTCTTAAAGTTCAGACATATCAGAATCCTACATTGTCAATATCTGCTGCCAGGAAAAATTATAGGGAAATGTGTATTTAGGATAAAATAGACACATTTTTCATAGAGGCCTAACAACCAGGGATTAAGGTTTTAATTTTTTTTTCCAGTCCTCAACATGTGATTAGTCTCCTAAGGTGTCACTAACTGGCTAGCTTAAACAACAGAGATTACTGTTTCAAGATTGTAGAGTCACAAAATATAAAATCAAGGTGTTGGCAGTGTTCATTCCTTTTGAGGGATATCAAGTATTTGGGAAATATAATTTTAAAAAATTCTATCCTATCCTAGAGACCTTCCCCATAAAAGTAATAGAGAAAGAAAATAATTTTATTATTGAATGATCATTAAAGAAGAATGTGATGTTCTAACAGGCAATTCACTAAGAGGTTACAAAGACAGAAAGGAATCTCAGCATTTTATAGTCAAGCAGATAAGCAGATATGTATTCTCAAAATGAATAATAGTTAGTCTTCAAGTAAGAATAATTGACAGTACCATTTTTTCACACAAAGATTATGCCAGATTCACCTGGTATTTGGGGTGACCACCTTTGTTAGCTAAGTGGCTTTATGAGATGAAGATCAAACTTCTCATGTCTTTATGACACAGGAGGCAGTTTTGCAATTTGGAGCAAATGCTCAATGGGATGTCTCTTTTATTCATAAGAGGGAGAATGGAAAGTCTTACTTATTTTTATTTTTATTTATTCTTAAAAAGAGAAAGATCTGTTTCAGTCCTCTTCCTAGCTTGTAGAAGACTATCTTCTCTTTGTAGAAGACCATGTCTTCTCCGTGTGTTTCTTCACATCATTTTCATTTATGCTTGTTTTCCCACTTTTTATAAGGATACCTATCATACAGGATTAAGGCCCACCCTAAGGCCCTCATTTTAAATACTTGACTACCTCTATAAAGACCCTATCTCCAAAAGGTTCATACTTTGGGTTAGAGCTACAATAGATATTTTGGGAAGGATAGAATTAATTTCATAACCGCATTATATTACTATCTGCAAGGCTAAGAGACTGAAGAAATCAGCATTAGCCAAAGAAAAAGCCACATGGGGGCTGGCTGGAAGTTCTGATTAAGGAGGAAAAAGATAAACTTCTTTAGCTCACTTCTTTAGACAGAGTTAAGTACAGGAAGACAGAAACAGTGAAAAGAAAAAATACCACTGGTTTATAAGGGATTTACCACTTTGCACACTCCTGCTGCTTGAAAGTAGGAAGAAAAAAGTTCTCGACCTTTTAATTCATTATGATTTTATCAATCAGTAAAAGTAGTTCAATTAGAGATAGAAATTAAAAAATTTGCACCTGAAGCCTGGAAAGATTTGCAAATTCTTTTTATGGATTGTCTCAAAATTGCAGGCAAACACTTAGCTGGTGAAATGCAAATGCAAATTAAGAATCTTTTTTTTTTTTAAAATTTTATTTTTTCAGTGTTCCAAGATTCGTTGTTTACCACCACGCCCAGTGCTCCATGCAATACGTGCCCTCCTTAATACCCACCACCAGGCTCACCTAACCCCCCACTCTCCTCAGAGTCCACAGTCTCTCATGGTTTGTCTCTCCCTCTGATTTCCCTCAATTCACTTTTCCTTTCCTTCTACTATCCTCCATGTTATCCCTTATGCTCCACAAACAAGTAGGTGAAACCATGTGATAATTGACTCTCTCTGCTTGACTTATTCAAAATCTGAGAGGAGAACGCAGGCAGTAACCTCTTAGATCTCAGCTGCAGCAACTTCTTTCAAGACATGTCTCCAAAGGCAAAGCAAACAAAAGCGAAAATGAACTTTTGGGACTTCATCAACATAAAAAGCTACTTACTGCACAGGAAAGGAAACAGTCAACAAAACAAAGAGACAACCCACAGAATGGGAGAAGATATTCACAAATGACACTACAGTAAAAGAGCAAATTAAGAATCTTGAAGCACTGTGCTTACTCCCCGGACCTATGGAAACCACTCTGCCCTGAGGCAAGTGACCACTTGTAATGGACTAGTCTATTTGTAATCCTCTAAGAAAAGGATTTTTACTCATTACAGAAGTATAAATGTCCTCTCTGATTAAACAGTTATAAGAAAATCTATCCATTCTTTACCAACCACAAGTCAAAAGTCCTGAATACTTGTGCAGTTATATATATGGAGAAACATTATTGAAACTTACTATCCTATCTCAGGCTCTGGGGATTGAAAGAGTGCTGGAATGGAATGTTTCAAACTTACTGGAAGTACTCTTATATCAGCAGAATTTTGAGCCAAACCATCATTTATAGACCATTTGAGTCAGAGTTCTGGACTAGATGCAGAGTGAGGGTGGAGAACATCTGAGTCTCCATTCTTTGCAGCCAATTGAGTGTTTGCATCAATAAGAACCAGGACAAATGGTCACATTAATTCCCACCCTAGTGTAACCTGGGGTCTTGGCTAGTCTTTACATTAGCCCAAAACCTTGAGTAGGGAGATTCCTACTCAAAACTGTAGAGGAATGTCAAAATCAGGGATCAAGTAAAGCTGCGATTACAGTGGTAAGCCAGAGTGAACCAAAGTCAGAACAAGGGTCAGAAAAATTGACAAATTAGAGGAAATGCAAGCACTTACAAGTGTAGAAATATGAAGATGACTGAGTAAGAACAGAAACTAGAAGATCAAGAGCAAACCCAAAATATTTCCAGATGAGGTTATTTTGGTCAGAGTTCAAATGAAAAGAAATGTATATGCTTGAGGTGTTTATGTATCTATGCATATATTTATTTATAAATCAGTATGTGCCAGGTGTTATGTTGTATGTGTGTGGATGACTAAATTTTAAGACTCTGGAGTAGAACATTAAAATAAAATATTTTCTTTTCAAATGAATTGAATGCCTTAAAATTATATACTAGCTTTATTGAAAAACTCTTTTGTTACCTGGGAAAGGGTCTGCATTGTGTGGATGGAGGTCTTGGATTCCCCATGGGAAGATTTACATGGGGAATCCATGCTGGAAAAAATGCAAACAGAAGGAAGGCAGCCAGCACAAGGCAGTTTGTTAAAGTGAGACTACACTCTCAAGGTGGGAGAGAGGGTAGATTTTGGTAGATGGACCAGCTCCTAGGTTGTTTTGGGATTGGATATTATCAGGTCTTTCTGAGCTGGGAGGAGCTGTGACATACAGTGGGCTGGTGTCTTATAGAGGCTGCTTCCAGTCATTTGGGGGATTCCTCCCACAGGCTGGGAGCGGGAATTTTTGATGCTGCAAAATTAGTACAGCAACTGGCCATAGCAGCCTTTCTCCATGGTATACATCTGCAATGCAAATGCATCAAAATGAGTCTAGGGGTTACTCTGGGGCAGAGTTGGAAGAGGAGAGCTCATGCTTCTTACTTGTGGCTCATTGGTCTATCAGCCCCAAGGAGTCAGAAACCACAAGATCAGGATATTGTGTCTCTGACTTGTAATGTGTAGCTTAGTTATCACCACCCTTGCTCCAGTTCCGGTCTCTATCATTTCCCCATCAAGAACTGGAGACTCTGTCTCGGGGCATGCTTTTTACAGCTCAGGTCTAGCTTCTCTACCTAAAGCTTTGAATCTAAATTAACTCTAAGTTTTCAGATATCTCACATAAAGAACAGAATTAATATTAACATAATGCAGTGTACATTTTGCATACATTGTATAAAAGGTAAATATTATACTGAAGCAGTGTGTTCTGTTTCAGATTTTGTATTCTGGTATATGCAGGTATATAAAGGCACAATATATAAGGAAAACATAAATTCAGCAAAATGTAATAAACAGTCAAGGCATGAAAAGTTTCATTATAATGGTTAATATTAACAAAATGGTGGATCAGCAGAACTCAGCAATTTGATTACATGTAGTATAAAAAAATATGTTGAAGACAAAAATATGTTACCTAATTTTAGTGACTCCAAGTGTATACTTGAAAGAAAAAGATATATGCAAAGAATAATTAACCATTTAAAAAAGAGCAAGTTAGATCTTGATTAATATACTTTAATGGATATCTATGATTTATTATAAACTGGCTAAGCAATGTCAGAGGACAACTTTACTAAATGATACATGCTCTGATTTCATAAAATATGTATGTAGGTGCATGCATATGTACACATATGTGTATACATATATGTACATAACATGTAATTTATTGCATGTAATATATTTATTGCAATATAAAATGGACTTATTTTCCAAAATAAAAATTAAATTTCTAAGTAAATCTAATATGCTGAAAGATGGAGTACGTTCTAGCTTTAAATAGATGAGATGGTAATTTTTGTTGGCCTTCACTTCCCTGCAGAGAATTTTCTTTTAATGGTCTCTAAGGAAGATAATGATGCAGTATCCCTGAGTAAGTATCTCATCTTGAGAGAGCACAAGATGATAGTTTTTAAATGATAATGAGTTTGAATTAAATTTTGGCACAGTAATGAGTTTACACCATTTCATTCTTTGTCCTTGCTTCAAACTCTGTTTTGAAAAGGAAGTGTAAGACTGTTAGCGGCTGATATTGTCAGAGCAAATAATGGTGATATAGACATCTTTTCTGAGGGATTTTGACAGAATCTGTACCATGGAAACAATCTCTCAGCAACAAAATTGCCCAAATTGGGAAATAATCCCCCGATCTACGCATCCTTTTTGCTGATACTTTCGTGATTTTCTTTAAGCTACTTTAATTCCTCCATTAAAGAAACCCCAGGGATAAAAATCTATGACTACATTAATACTATATTCTATTTGAATTAGAAAATCAAACCACAGAATTATGGCTTTGAATGTTCCCTCAGAAGTAATCAAGGATAGCACATTCATTTGAGATAGGGAGAGAACAGGATCCAGGATGCCAACGTGCATTGCCCAAGGCCAAGTAGTTAGTGAGTAGCAGAGCCTCCAGGGAAATAGAATTCTCCCTAGTCCTTTTCAGGGACTTTTTTACTTAAGCTGTAACAAATACAAAACACAAATTGAAGGAGTTAACCTTAAATTAGGATTTTACACAGCATTTATTTTAATCTTTTTATTTGAGTTAATTGACAACATTACATTAGTTTCAGGTGTACAACATAGACTCAACTTCTATATACATATTATGCTATGCTCACCACAAGGGTAGCTACCATCTGTCACCACACAAGGCTCTTATTATACCATGGACTATATTCCCTATGCTGTGCCCTTTTCCCTATGACTGACTCATTCCATAGCTGGAAGCCTGAATCTGACACTCCTCTTCATCCACTTGCATATCCCCTAACCCACCTCTCCTCTGGCAAGTCTTTTTTAAAAAAGACTTGATTCTAGAAAATAACTCCTTTATGAAACTTTCCATTATGTTATGCTTAAAATTCATATTGATTAGAAGTGTGAAACTTAATTTTAAAATTCTAGTGAATAAACTTTTTTTTTTTAAGAGTTTATTTATTTATTTTTTGACAGAGACACAGCAAGAGAGGGAATACAAGCAAGGGGAGTGGGAGAGGGAGAAGCAGGCTTTCGGTGGAGAAGGGAGCCTGATGCTGGGCTCAATCCCAGTTATGACCTGAGCCTGCTCCCAGGACTCTGGGATTATGACCTGAGCCTAAGGCAGATGCTTAACGACTGAGCCACCCAGATGCCTCATGAATAAACTTTAATATGTATTAAATTGGACTCATTAAATAGTACATTTATATTTTATTTCTTGTAAAACTAAAAAGATAAACTTGAAATGGATAAAAGACCTTAATGTGAGGCAGGGATCTATCAAAATCCTAGAGGAGAACATAGGCAGTAACCTCTTCAAAATCAGCTACAGCAATTTTTTCAAGACATATCTCCAAAGGCAAAGGAAACAAAAGTGAAAATGAACTTTTGGGACTTGATCAAGATCCAAAGTTTCTGCACAGCAAAGGAAACAGTCAACAAAACAAAGAGGCAACCCACGGAATGGGAGAAGATATTCACAAATGACACTACAGACAAAGGGCTGATATCCAAGATCTATAAAGAATTCCTCAATCTCAACACACACAAAACAGATAATCATGTCAAAAAATGGGCAGAAGACAGGAACAGACACTTCTCCAAAGAAGACATATAAATGGCTAACAGACACATAAAAAAATGTTCATCATTATTAGCCATTAGGGAGATTCAAATCAAAACTAAATTGAGATACCATCTTACACCAGTTAGAATGAACATATCAACAATACAGGAAACAACAAGTGTTTGAGAGGATGTGGAGAAAGGGGAACCCTCTTACACTATTGGTGGGAATGCAAGTTGGTGCAGGCACTTTGGAAGACAGTGTGGAGATGACTTAAGAAATTCAGAATAGAGCTACCCTGTGACCCCACAATCGCACTTTTGGGTATTTACCCCAAAGATACAGATGTAGTGAAAAGAAGGGTCCTCTGTACCTCAATATTCATAGCAGCAATAGCCACAGTCGCCAAACTGGAAAGAACCAAGATGCCCTTCAACAGATGAATGGATAAAGAAGATATGGTCCAAATATACAATGGAGTATTATGCCTCCATCCGGAAGGAGGAAGACCCAACTTTTGTATCAACATGGATGGGATTGGAAGAGATTATGCTGAGTGAAACAAGTCAAGGAGAGAGAGTCAGTTATCACAGGGTTTCACTTGCTTGTGGAGCATAAGGAATAACATGGAGGATATTGGGAGATGGAGAGGAGAAGTAAGTGAGGGATATTAGAGAGGGAGACAAACCATGAGAGACTGTGGACACTGAGAGACAAACTGAAGGTTTTGGAGGGGAGGGTGGTGGGAGGTTGGGTGAGACTGGTGGTGGGTATTAAGGAGGGCATATATTGCATGGAGCACAGGGAATGGTGCATGAACAATGAGTTTTGGAACATACAAAAAATTTTTTAAAAACTGAAGTGAATAATTACATATCAGAAATTCCTCATCTTGTCTGGTTTTGGGATCAAGGTGATGCTGGCCTCATAAAATGAGTTTGGAAGTTTTCCTTCCATTTCTATTTTTTGGAACAGTTTCAGGAGAATAGGAATTAGTTCTTCTTTAAATGTTTGGTAGAATTCCCCCGGGAAGCCGTCTGGCCCTGGGCTTTTGTTTGTTTGGAGATTTTTAATGACTGTTTCAATCTCCTTACTGGTTATGGGTCTGTTCAGGCTTTCTATTTCTTCCTGGTTCAGTTGTGGTAGTTTATATGTTTCTAGGAATGCATCCATTTCTTCCAGATTGTCAAATTTATTGCCATAGAGTTGCTCATAGTATGTTCTTATAATAGTTTGTATTTCTTTGGTGTTAGTTGTGATCTCTCCTCTTTCATTCATGATTTTATTTATTTGGGTTCTTTCTCTTTTCTTTTTGATAAGTCGGGCCAGGGGTTTATCAATTTTATTAATTCTTTCAAAGAACCAGCTCCTAGTTTCGTTGATTTGTTCTATTGTTTTTTTGGTTTCTATTTCATTGATTTCTGCTCTGATCTTTATGATTTCTCTTCTCCTGCTGGGCTTAGGGTTTCTTTCTTGTTCTTTCTCCAGCTCCTTTAGGTGTAGGGTTAGGTTGTGTACCTGAGACCTTTCTTGTTTCTTGAGAAAGGCTTGTACCGCTATATATTTTCCTCTCAGGACTGCCTTTGTTGTGTCCCACAGATTTTGAACCGTTGTGTTTTCATTATCATTTGTTTCCATGATTTTTTTCAATTCTTCTTTAATTTCCCGGTTGACCCATTCATTCTTTAGAAGGATGCTGTTTAGTCTCCATGTATTTGGGTTCTTTCCAAACTTCCTTTTGTGGTTGAGTTCTAGCTTTAGAGCATTGTGGTCTGAAAATATGCAGGGAATGATCCCAATCTTTTGATACCGGTTGAGTCCTGATTTAGGACCGAGGATGTGATCTATTCTGGAGAATGTTCCATGTGCACTAGAGAAGAATGTCATCTTGTTATCAATTGAAAAAGGAACTCAATTAAAAATTGACCAAGAAAGTGAAAAATATGAGTAATAATTTATAAACAATCATTGGAAAAATAAATGTTTTCTCTATAGATATATCATCTACCTAAATATATTTTGTTATTTGACTTTAATTCATTTCTTTTTTTCTTTTTTTACATAACATGTACTTTGTTATATGAGCAACTGCCATCTGTCGAAACCAAGAAACAAAAATGTTTCCAGAATCCTCTTTTAGCTTATGCATTTCTGAGCAATTGGTTCCAGAATGCCTCTGGCACCTTGCTCCTAAAAAGGAAAATACAAAACAAAACAAATAAACCAAAAAAACTATATATATATATATATATATGGATATCTATATATCTATCTATATATATATATAGATAGGCATCTATCTATCTATATATAATTAAGTCAGCTTAAAACCAAAATGCTTCCAGTAAGCCTATAATGGCTGTATCTTACAGAAATTATCATATATTCTATGGAGCTCTACTGTTCTACATCAGGGTTTCTGTGTACTTTTATTCAGTTTCTCTCTCAACAAGTATTTAACGAGGATATTCTGTGTGCACAGTTCAAAGTGTACATTAATGGGATAATTGTAAGCAAAGCACATAAGGTTCTTAACCTTGTGGAGTCTCAATCTGATGGAATAGATTAATCAAGCAAATAATCACAAAAATATACAAATATATGTAAACTACCATAGCTCTGATGAAACAGTACATGTTGTAACCTTGAATAAATATAAAATAAATAACCTTAAATGGTATAAGAGGAGGAGTTAATCATTTGATAGACGAGAAAAATCTCTGAAGATGTGATCTTTAGGTTAAAATTAGAA
Source organism: Mustela nigripes (assembly GCF_022355385.1). Lineage (NCBI taxonomy): Eukaryota > Metazoa > Chordata > Mammalia > Carnivora > Mustelidae > Mustela > Mustela nigripes. Next base: position 20,918,244 of record NC_081568.1, read on the forward strand.
GGAAGAGTACAATTTCACAAGGCGGAAGAATGTGTGAGGTAGAGTTAATAGTGTCCCAAGCAATGAAAGCAACAATTAAAAGTCCCTTTGAGGGGCGCCTGGGTGGCTCAGTGGATTAAGGCCTCTGCTTCCAGCTCAGGTCATGGTCCCAGGGTCCTGGAATCGAGCCCCAAATTGGGCTCTCTGCTCAGCAGGGAACCTGCTTGCTCTCTCTCTCTCTCTCTCTCTCTCTGCCTACCTGTGATCTCTGTCAAACAAATAAATAAAAAATCTTTAAAAAAAAAAAAAGTCCCTTTGAACAGAAGCATGTCACATTTGCAGAAACATAAAAGGGATAAAATGGCTATCATCCAAAGAAAATGAGTGTTTCTGAGGCAAAACTGAAGAGGCATAAAGGAGTCAGACCTTCTAAGTTGTGTTAAAAAGTTTAGGAGCAAAGGAAGTGCACTGACTTTTGTTTTTAATTTAATTTAATTTAAAAAATTAAACATTTTATTTATTTGTTTATTTATTTATTTGAGACAGAGAATGAGAGAGAGAGCGAGTGAACAAGCAGCGGGAGAGGGAGGTAGAGGGAGAAGCAGGCTCCCTGCTGAGCAAGGAGCCCGATGTGGGACTCCATCCCAGGACCTGAGCCGAAGGCAGCTGCTTAACCAACTGAGCCACCAAGGGGCCCAATTTTTTAAAAATTTTATTCTTAGGGATATGGAGTAACATAAATAAAATTTTAACTTCATAAAATTTTTCCCAAGTATAGCGTAGATAAAATGGTTTGTAAGTGCCTAAGACACTGAGAATCAAATTAAAAGGCTGTTGCTGACTCCAAGAGTGATATGGAGGTATCTTGGAGTAAGAAGTAGTTTTGCATGTGGAAAGAAGTAGATGTAGTGTTTGAACAGTGTTTAGGAGGAAAAATAAATGAATAGGAATGTGATGATGGATTAGATAATGAAGACTGTGGGAGATTCTGAGATACTGTGTTTTCTGGCTTACATAGCTGGATGGAATCAGTTGTTATTTACTAAGATAGAGAAGGCTGAAAGTTAATCACTTCTGAGGGTAGAAAGATCGTGACTTTCGTTTGGTCTTGAGTTTAATTTGCCTTTGAGTCAGCCAGGGAGTGATTCAAGTAGGCAAGTGGGTTGAAGTCTAGAGTTATGAGTATTTTATGATAAAGTGTTTTACATGTGGAAGCAGATCTGACTATAAGTGACTTTTATTTGAAAAAAAAAAAAAAAGAAAGCACTTTTGGCTGACAATATAGAACAGTTATTAAAACTGTGTTCATCCCAAGCCAGTTTAATGTAATCACATCTGAAATCCACTCTCAAATATGACTGTTATGCAAATGAGTAAATACCTCTTCTATTCTGAAATTATTGCTGGTCTTTAAATTACTATTTAGGAACATATTGAAATTTCAAGTAAGAATTATAATCTAATTGAAGCAAACAAATAGTGATCTCTGTATGGAAGGTTCTTATCATGCTTACAGATTCAAGTATTTGCCAAAATAAAGTTCATCACCCAAGACAGGGACATTTGATTACTTTGTTAGTGAAGATTTAGGCTTCAGGGGCACTAAGTAGACATTTTGCTTACTCCAAGTGGATTTTCAAAGACACTGGTGCTTGTGGCCTAGATTCTGAGACTGTGTAAATAGTGCAATTTGGAATATTCCCTAATTACGAGGCTGTGGGAATTATGAATAAAGCTTATAACGAGGGCTTCAAATTGAATCCCTTAAGTAAGACTTCATGACTGGATGAAATATCTTTTATCACTTCAATAAAACATGTAGTAAGAAAATATGTAAAAAGGACTTGGAATGCCCCAAACTATAAGATAAGAGTTCTTACCTTTGTGGCACTTCACAGTCTACCAGAGTGAGACCACTATAAAGCTAAAGTGCCAGAGAGTACGATCAAAGGAGAACAGTATTCAGGGTCAAGTATTAACTCAAAGAAAAGTGTGGTCCATTGTACTTGAAGGTGAGGGTTAGAGTCTTAAAGGGGTGAAAAGGAGTAAGTGCTCTTGCTTCACAGAGAATTAAATTTAAGTGCAGTTGATGGCAGAGATGCACTCTCTTAGATGCATCTGTGTCACATCTTCTTCTCTCTCCTAAATCACTTAAGACTTCCTTTTCCTGCCTTGATCCAAGATAACTTTAGCACTTTTTTTTACAGAGAGAATAGAAGCAATGAGAAGAGAATGTCTACATGTATCTACCTTCACATTTATCAAATCTATCTGAATCTATGTTTTTGTCTTTCTGTCCCAGTGGATATGCTGCTTAGGTCCTTTATAGGTCAGAAATATCCACTTGTGATTTTTATGTCTTCCCTTCTCTACCATTACTTCAAAAATTGTTCCCTCTTTCTATCTCTTCACCTGTATGTTTTCCTTCTATTAAATCATTTCATTAATATACATCTTGGCTTTCCTATCTCACCATCTCAAAATATCTCTTCTTATTCTGAACACCTTCCAAGTAACAAACTTAAATTTTTAACTCTCCTGGCTTACTCTCTTTTCTTTGGAAACTCTTCAGTCATGATTCATTTCTCATGATGCCACGGACATAGCTCTTCTCAGGATAACTAATATACCTGGGATGCCAACTTCAGTGGACAGTTTGAAAACTTCATCATTCTTAACTATCAGCAGCATTTGACAAAAGTGATATTTTTCCAAGTTATACAATCTCTTAACTTTTAAATGCTGTCTATATAGATCAGCTGCAAATTCATATATTGGGCCCATATCTTACTCCTTAACTCCAGAAAAGTATTTGTACTTGATTGTCTACAAGGAACTTGAAATTTAATGTGTATAAAATGAATCTATAATTCCTCTGTCCAACCTACACTTCTGTAGTGCTCCAATCTCAGTGAAGAGAGATCTTCATTTTATTTGCTCAGACCAAATCCATGGAATCATCCTTGAGCCTTATCCATAATATTTCATACTCTTTACATCAACAATGCTATAGATTGTTCCACTGATATTTATCCTTGTCTGACCAGTTCTCACTACCTCACTTAAGCCATCATTGTCCATGACACCAAATCTGATGCTTTAAAAATAAGTCTCACCATATTGCTTAAATTCTTCAGGGTTTTACTGAAGGGTTTTACTTACTCCTACAATCCAAATTCCATGAGAAGGTCCTTGAGGATATTTATGGTCTGAGCCACTGTTATTATCTATAACCTGTTCCTTCCCTCTTTCCTTCATTCTCATTTTCTCACTCCCATTTGTGCTTTTTATTGTCCCAAAGATTGTGCCAAGTAAATCCCTGCCTTGATGACTTAGTGGGGTTTTTTGTTGATTTGTTTTTGTTTTTGTTTTGTTTTTTATCTTTCTGCCTGGGAAATACTCTCCCAGAATTTTCAAGCACTTTTGTCCTCTCATTTCCTTCTAGTGTCTGCTCAAATATCATCATATTGAGGAACCTTTACCTAATACTCTTATATAAAACACTACATACTACTTAAGAATCTTTGTCTTTTGGGGTGCCTGTGTGGCTCAGATGGTTGAGCATCTGACTGTTGGTTTTAGCTCAGGTCATGATCTCCTGGGTCATCAGGCTCAATGCTTATCAGGGAGTCTACTTGAAGATCCCCTTTCTCTGCTCCTCTCTGCCCCTCTCTCAAATAAGTAAAAAATTCTTTAAAAAAAAATCAAAGATGGGGCGCCTGGGTGGCTCAGTGGGTTAAGCCGCTGCCTTCGGCTCAGGTCATGACCTCAGGGTCCTGAGATAGAGTCCCGCATCGGGCTCTCTGCTCAGCAGGGAGCCTGCTTCCTTCTCTCTCTCTCTGCCTGCCTCTCAGTGTACTTGTAATTTCTCTCTGTCAAATAAATAAATAAAATCTTTAAAAAAAAAAATCAAAGAGAATACCTGTCTTCTTAACCTGTTTTGTTTTCTCCCTAATTCTTAATCAACCCTCCTTTATACTATATTTATGTATTTGTTTTATATACTTTCTCCACCAGAATATAAGCTATATCCACATTCTAGAATATGACTACATTGAAGTTGTCTCTTTTACTCACAACTCCATTAATGATGCACAGTCTGTGTGTAGCACATATTAATATCATAATAACATTTGCTAAATAAATAATTGACAGACTGAATAAATAAGTTAAAGGTACAATGTGAATAAGATTTCAGATGTTATGAAAAACCCAAGTATGCCTCGAAATATAAAATGACTTCAGAGTATAGCTACACTTTTTTTGTATAAGAGAAAAATTGACATGGTTAATTATTATTTTACCAGATACAATTACTGTTTTTCTACATTTATCTATAAAGTCTTAGTACTGAATTTCATTTCTGATTTCCTGATATAAACAAATAATTCTGAATGTCTATCATGTGCTTGGCATCACATTAAGTAATTGGTATGCAAAATGAGTGAAGACTAGATGTCATTGACCGGGAGAAACAGTAATCATTGTTTCTTTTTTATTTTTTTCAAGATTTATTTATTTACTTATGAGAAAGAGAGAACACAGAGCAGGAGGGGCAGAAGGAGAGCTAGAGAGAATCTGAAGCAGACTCTGGGCTGAGCTCAGAGCCTGATGTGGGGCTTCATCGTAGGACCCTGAGATCACGACCTGAGCTGAAACCAAGAGTCGGATGCCTAACTGACTGCACCACCCAGGTGCTCCCATCAATCAATTTCTATACAGAAGAATAAGTGCTATTATTGGAGAGCATAGTTTTAAAGTATGCTTATCAGTGGAGTACCTAAGTGTCTTAGTTGGTTAAGAGTATGACTTCGGCTCAAGTAATGATCTCAGGGTCCTGGGATTGAGCCCCATGTCAGGTAGCCTGCTCAGTGGAGAGTCTAATTGTCTCCCTCTCTCTGCTCCTCCCTGTGCTCCCTTGCTCTCTTTCTCTGTCTCTTTCTCAGTCTCTCACATAAATAAGTCTTTTTTTTTTTTTTTTTAAATGGAGTATGCTTAGCAGAGGTATTTCACATGGTCTTTAGGCTTTACAGATTTAACTATTAGAAAGACTAAACACTTGCTTAATGCACCAGCTGGACAAAGATGCCACTTAAAAAAATGAATGTATTAAATTTTTTGATGTCCAAGCCTTCAAGAAGTTTTAAAACTGCCTCTATTGTCATGTTTCTCAAAGTGGCATGATCACAAAAGGCTTTAACCATGTTTTTCTAAGGGTAAGCCTATATCTTTGATTTTATTACCATACATTTAGTACAAGAGCCTTTTGTTTAATGCTTATGACTACATTTATCTAAAAACTGTGAAGAACACTACTGAATGCTGATGGGTAGAGACATCTGCCAATGTAGATCTGAGATTATGTTGTACCACTTAAATCTACACGTGGTGGGCCATAAAAAGTTAAAAGTGAAAGTGTTCTGATTCCATTTCCTACTTTCCCTGACTCTAATAGCTTCTTTGATCTTGCTCAGAAGCTATAATTGGGACACTTTGGAGTGAGATAACCAGAGTTTCATTGACAGGGGGGTAATTTTGTTTCCTGAGGGTATGATGATTCTTTTGGTATTTTGCCAAGAATCATTTTTTAAATTCAAATATGATGAGCGAATCCTTAAGAAAAAATATATAATATTCTTACTGTGCAGAAAGAAGTAAATTAACTATCCTTCAAGTGTAAAGTTTTAAAGGGATCACACTACCTAATGAATTATCTATTTCGTACTGATGTTAGTATTACAAGAAGTGAGACGGAACTGCAAGATGAGAAAAGAGACATGATAAGTGGTACAAGCAGAATCTTCAAAGAGCAAAATAAAAGCATTAAAAAAAATGTGAGCAAAGGATATACAAAGGTAGAAATTTTCTCAGTGGCTACTGTAGAGGTTTCACGGTGTTAAACCTTTTTACACATTGGATCATTTCAGAGAGAGGCATTGCAGAGAGCCTTTTTAGAGCAAACAGAATTGTGGCAAAAGACAATAGAGGAACAGAAGACAATTTGGATGAACATGGATCAGAAAAAAGAAAGAGATTCATAAAATTCATCTCTAAATAGAGCCTGACCAACTACCTAGTTTGACACAAAATTGAATGACTACACTTTAAACATATTGCCATAATAAGTGGGGTTCCTTTTTGTTTTGGGGTTTTTTTCTTTGTTTGTTTGTTTTTGGTCTTGTGATGAGAACTTCAAAGATCTGTTCTCTTAGCAACTTTCAAATATGAAGCACAATATTATTATTATATACAGTCACTATGCTGTACATTATTATATCCTTGTAACTTACTTATTTTATAACTGGAAGTTTGTACTTTTAGAATTCCCTTGCTCTTTTTATTCATACAAAATGTATAATATTTAATGTAATGAGCATAAATCTAATTATAAATTTTATCATAAGCTAAGTTCTTTGTTCTACATTTTATGTTGGGTAGCTCATACAAGATATTTTGGTTGGCTTAAAATGGGGACACATGTCGTGTCAGTGGAATTGAGGTAAACTGAGCAAATAACTTTAAATATTATTATTTTTCTGCTGTTCATAGTTGTCATAAAACCATAATGAATAACAACTTAGTTTGGTGTTTAAAGCATTTTTTTATCCCTGGAACTATTGACTGGATTGATAATGCAGTTCTCTTATTCGTCCTGTAAAATGTAAGCTGTTATTTTTAAATAATTGTTTAATGTGCACAAATTGTCAGGTTGGCATCTAGAAAGACAAACATGGAATTTTATTATAAACTTGAACTTAGAATTTCAAACTCAATAAATTGCACAGCATCAATTGACATATCACATAGTTCTCAGAATTTAGAAAAAATGAGAATTTAAGATTATATTATCCAGAGAATTACTACAGATTATCACAATCCCTTCTGGGGGGATAATTGCCTTATGTGGTTATTAATGCAAAATAGCTTGTGGGCTTGTGCAAAAAGGCTGAACTTACGTGAGATTGTAAATGATGCCATTAAGTTGACCTATTCAGTTATTTCTGCAGCTTTTGGGGAAACATTTTATTTCATCTGGTCTTGAAGAATTCCTTTGTCCTCTTAAATGAATACATTAGGAACCCTTGCTTCAATAAATAACCATAATATCCTGTAAGCCTCAAGGGATTTTCCATTAGTCCCCTTTTTTTCTCACTCTGAAATGTGATGGGCCAGTCATTTCACCATGGGCTTCTGATAAACTAACCTCATAGGAAATAGTAAATTTATTCCAATCAGATCTAGGAAAAATATGACTATGGGTTTTGGTGTTCAAAAGTAAACATAAATCTCCTAGATGCTAAGAAAACAAGCTTGCACTTAACATAACCTCTATGTATTTTTTCTTCTTGCCAGTATGTTCTCACATACTGAAAGTGAGTCAGTCCACAATCATCCACATATCCATTCAGCTTGGCCATTTTAAGGCTTGAGATAATTGTTGTGCTTGATGTTTCTATGTCTAGAGAGAGGACAAATTGGATGCACATAATCTATTTTTTTTTTAATTTTTGAGAATGTCATAATAATTGCTAGTACTTGACGAAATATGTTAAGAAGACTGCTTTCTCATAGGGTTTATATAAAATGCTAAATTCAGTGGTAAAGGTTTGTTTCTTTATCATATCTTTATGCCATCTGACCTACTGTACTGACTCTGCTCCATCAATTTCTTACGCCATTATCCCTAGTAATTTACTTTTATCCATTATTTCCACCTGTACTACATTAGCGATAGTAGAACAGGCAAGGAATACCATTTTGGTGGTTCAACATATATTAGGGAAATAGAAGGGTAATGGCTAAGAGGAGTGGCATTTTGGGGGAGATAATAAAATGTCCTAAAATTTCTTGGACATGTGGTAGTAGAAACAAAATGTATTAATGGATGCATAATTTTGTGAAAATACTAAAAATACTGGAGTAATACACACTAAATGGGTAAATTTCATGGTTATGAAATATATATTTCAAGATGTAAAATAAAAATTTAAATTATTTTATAGAAGAAGGGACCCACAAAACCAGAACTTCTTATGGCTCATGAAAGCCATAATGCAACCCTGACTCTGTCAGGAGAGGCTTGGAGTAGGTGTGCACTACCTGATGTTTTTGCCTTTCTTTTTTCTTTATTTATAGATCATGGAGAGGAGGGGCAGATGGAAAGAGAGAATCTTAAGCAGACTCAACCTCCAGTGGAGAGCCCGATACGGGGTTCCGTCTCACAATCCTGAGATCATGACCTGAGCTGAAATCAAGAGTTGTTGCCAAACCATTGGAACCAGACAGGGTCCCCTTTGCTCCTACTTCCATTTCTGACCTTAGAATACAGAAGCAGAAGCAAGCCAATAGCAATAATTCTTATCTTTCAGATCCTTCTGTCTCATTATATGTAGTGTGGAAAACATACCAATAGTTCATGAAATACTTGTGGTTAAAAATACCTCTGGTATTGAAAAATACACAAGATCTGACTGCAGGTAACATGTACACAGCTGAACTCAGCCCTTTTACTGGGATGGAAAACTTACTGAATGACCTTAGTCTAGATCAAAATCAAAACAGAATTAATACCATATCATTTTTGTAAATTCAGGATGTATTAAAAGAGAAAAGAGTTATAAGAAAAGTTCGTAGAAATGCAGGTCCCTATTCTGATATTTAAATAAATAATACAGGCTGGGAAATAGCAAAATGAATAGGATACTAAAACCTTGGCTGGATTTCTAGAGAGAATTTACTAAGTACAGGGCGCTTCATCTAAAAGGCATTAGGATTCCAGTTCCCCTAAGGATAACATTTGGTAAATGTTCGCAAATCTAAAATTGCTCCTATTCTATATTTGGAGGATGGCTAATACATAAGCTAGATTCAGTTTTTTCTTCCAAATACATGGTTTCTTTGGTAGTTAATTATACCCTTTTGTAATGAGAAGACTTGAATTAAATTATTTAATAATCGTCTTTTTTTGGTCGTGGTGAAGTTAGGCTGTAACAGAGATACAACAATAATTTGGCTACTTAAAAAGGAGAGGAGATTCTTTGTCTTTCATGTACTAAATCATGGTCAGTATTATAGTTGGCAGACAGACAGCTCTGCCCCACAGAAGCATGGCTGTGTTCTCCCTGATCTCCAGCTCCACAAATTCTGGCTGATACTTGAGGCTGGTTTATCTTTCCATTGTAGACTAACTTATTCAGAAACTCTTTTTTTTTTTTTTTTTCATCTTTAGAGTCCATTATTTAATTCGTCCTGGAGGAAGCAGATTTTTGGGTTGACTAAAATAAGTAGTATAGAAACTGTGAAAGCCTTCTGATAAAATACTGGATTATTATATAATAGTCACATCTGCAGATCTAGAGGCAGACTGCCTGGAGATATTTTCAGCTTTATTATTTATTAACTGTGAGAACTTAAGCAAGCTATTTAATGTCTCCTTACCTGTTTACTCATATCAGAAATTCATGTAATAATAATCATACCTCAGGGGCGCCAGGTAGCTCAGTGGGTTAAGCACTGGACTCTTGGTTTCAGCTCTGATCATGATCTCAGGATCGTGAGACTAAGCCCTGTGTTGGGCTCCAGGCTCAGCACACGGAGTCTTCTTGAGATTCCCTCTCTCACCCTCTCCTGCCTCCCCTGGCTCATGCTTTTTCTCTCTCTCTAATAAATACTTCTTTAAAAAAATAATAGTCATACCTCAATGATATATTAAATCAATAATAGATTTAAGGAGCCTAGAATAGTATCAAAGCCATAATAAATAATACTGAGTACTGTCTACTAGAATATTAACTAACTTGAGGTAAAGTAAGGTAAGATGTTGTCTTTTTTGTTTACTGTTTTATCTCTGATACCCCAAAGGCCTGGTAAATAGTAAGCACTGAAATGTTTGAGTTAATAAATATTGAGGCATTTCACAAAATATTCTTCCATTTATCTATTTGTTAATACAAAGAACCCAATACTCAAAATATGGTTTAATGTAACTGATATAGCATAATGTTTCCGAACTTACTTGGATGAATCCGTGTAATTTGAATGCTGGATCTTCAAACCCCTAAAGGTTTATTTAACTTCTGAGTCACATTTGCCTCCTCAATAAAATAGGATTACTAAAAGCATACCTCTCAAATATTATTTTAGGATCAGGTAATATGATATACCTAAAGTGCTTAAGATGATAATTAGAAAAGTGATGAATCTATTACTGGTATTATTATTACTACTATTATTGCTTCCCATTTGGGTAATCATTAAAAGTGTAGGGGTTCTCTTTATGCTGTAATTACATTAACATTCAGTAAGCCTACTTTATACCCTTGTTATTTTGTCTTTCATTAACTTTTAAAATGCTTGTTTTCTCAGTAGACATGTTTCATACCATTTTATATTCCATCTGCTCTCACTGGCGTATGACTGCAGTGAATGCCAACTGGTGATTCATCCTAGTGATTTAGAGAAAGTGTTCTTTAGATATAAAATCAAGTAAGCCAGTTTCTCTGTGATCAATTACTCATGTCTTTCTTTTAGAAAAGAGATATTATTTAAAAGGCCTGTCACTCAGTAAACCTCTCAGAAACATGGTTCCATCCAGATATGGTCTTTATTTAAATGAATTATTTTTGCCATCCTGTCTCGGAACAGCAGTACTTCTCTCTGGCATAGATGCAATGATCTTATAGGCACTGTTGCTAAGAAAGAGCTTCACAGGTTCTTTGACACTGATTGTCTTTTTGTTACTTTTTTCGCTGACAGAGGACAGGAAAATGAGCTTTGACCTTACCATTATTATTCAGTAAGTCTTTTTCAGTGGAGACAGTCCCTTTGGAAAAATTGTCACTCACTGAATTTTCTTCCTACAGTATCATTTTGAATATTCCCTGAGTTTTATGAGGTAAGGTTTTCCTAGTCTGCTCTCCTCTTTGAAGACAAGGAATAGTCATCCCAAATATTTCTATTCAGGTAGCCAACAAATACATATATTACTAATTCCATAGTATTAGCATATGCTGTGTGCCAAGGGTAAATAGAACTTACTCTCTGTTCTCTTGGAGTCACTGCAGTAGTGTGAGAGATGGCTGAAGTTGAAAAAAAGTAAGGTGTATAGCTAGTGCATTAAAGGGACCTAATTTATTAAATTTTTGAAAAACAAAAGAAAATGTATATATTCATCCAGCATATTATTTCAGTTGACTTTTGAACTCTGAATGCCCCTTATTTTACTTTCAGTCACTGTATTGTAAAAGGCAGTCTGCTACCGAGAAATAGGAATCATTTATTTTAGATAAAGGATCCTTCTTTCTCATATTTTCTACTGAAACAGTGCCAAGATTAATAAACTACAGACGGCTGCCAATTCATCATTGATCATCATGGTCACATTTCATGAGAAATTTATTAAGTTTCAGACTTCAGGAAAATCCAAAAGTCTTTACATTATCTACAGGTTTATTAACATTAGGAAGTTTTATCATAATGCTAAAATCTAATACTTCCCCCAAATGATCTTTTATTTTTGGAATAGTATATATTTTTTGGACTGTGGAATAATTACATAATTGTAGTTTGACCTTCAGAATATTTTCTAATAATAGACATCTGTACATGTAAGTTAATTGCTTTCTTACATATGTTTGATTAGTCAGAATGTTATTAAAATTTATATAGGAGTTTGTAGTTCCATCCCAGACATTTAGAATTGGGAATAAATTAAATTTCCACATTTCTTATGAAAATTGAAATCATAAGAATTTATATAGATTGGCTATTTTGATAATATCTTTCTAAAATAATTTGAAATAGGGGCACCTGGTGACTCCATTGGTTGAGTGTCTGACTTCAGCTCAGGTCTCAGGATCCTGGGATAGGGCCCTGCATTGGACTTCCTGTTCAGCTAGGAGTCTGCCTGTCCCTCTGCCTCTGCCCCTGCCTCCACTTGTGCTCGCTCCCTTACTCTCCTTCTCTCAAATAAATAAATAAAACCTTAAAATAAAATAATTTGAAATAATTTTCTCTTGAGAATGATCTTTGATTTATGAACAATAGGAAAATTTCTTTTAAAGTTCCTGAAGCAAATCATAGCCCTATAATATTATCTTCAGGTTGATAAGAGGTGCTATCTGCCTTGAGCTCAAAGAATACTTCCTAGGGTTGGGTCCTTTGGAAAGAATTGACACATATAGTCATTCAGCTTGTTCAGAATCCCCTTAGGAGATTTTTAGGAGACATGCTTAAGGCAGTTGAGTCATTTGATGACTCAACAACTACAAGGTATATATTAAACAAGTTTTAGTACAAAGCGCTGTCTTAGAGTTTGCATCTGGCTTTTAGGGAATAATTTATGTAGGGAGGGGTAGAACGAGCATGACCATCTCTTCCAAACTGACTGGGCATATCTGGAAAGGCAATTCCAGGCTGAGTCTGCTCAGTGTTTGTGGGAAATGATAGGATGTTAGTCCATGTACCTCTAGAATTTGGGTTCCTTTTGAAAACCCTCTTAGTTTTTTGGTTCTAAGTTTCCAGGGCTGTCTCTATTACTCACTTCACCAGTAATTAAGCAATTCAGAAGAGTAACAAAATCGTATATTCTGAAGCCAGCGTATCCTTTATTTGAATCTTCCTTTTTGCTCTATGACCTTGGGAAATAACTCTCTGTGCTTTGGTTTCCTCAACCATGGAATAAAGATAGCAATGGTACTAACCTCACACTGCTGCCAAGGGCAATAAATGCATAGAACACTTAGCACAATACCTACCACATACGTTTACTCAGGAAACATTAATTTTATATGTGTAGAGTGTTATGGAGGTTGAAAGGGACTCATAAGGTCTCATAATCGACAACCTGATGGTTCATTTCTGTTGCCTCTCCAGACCAATTTTGCAAACTTTGCTGATCTGCTTTGTGTTGATCTACTTTGTGTTACAAGGTGCTTTCATCTATATGCTTATCTTTTAGCTTTTCATTGGGTTTAGCTGATGGGAAGCACCAGAAATAGATACGAGTATAAGAAGACAGATCAAAATATTGATGTCCCTCTCTGTTTGCCATGAGTGTGTTATGAAACAGATTTCTTTACCCACAGGGACCCTATTCCAAACTTTGTTCCTGTCACACTACTTGTCTCCTTATTATTTTTGAACTAGGGGTGAAAAGTCTTCTCATTGTTATTCACTCTCCCTTGTTGGTTTCCTTAACTCTGTCCTCTCTTTTGCACATAATCCTTTTCTTTGGTTAAACATATTGAACATGCTGAATATGACATCGTTCTTTTTTGATGAATTAAATATGAGACAAAAATGCATCATTAAATACTGCTTTGAGGCTAACAAAGAGACTTTTGAAATATCTCTGCCCTCTAATCACCAAACACCTACTCTTCACCTAATTTTATGTACTTAAAATTGCAGGGAAGCAGAGGGGTAGTCATGAGATGTCAAAGGTTACAAAAGTTGTTGTTCATGGAAAACTGACATTTTTATTCCCTTCCTCCAGGTGCAGGGGAGGAAATGATTCTTTCCCAGTGTATCTGCTACCTGTTGCTATAAGTGTTTATACCCAAATGTATGGGTATAAAACAAAAGCATTTCTCTTAACTCACCATTCCGTGGATTGGCAATTTGGTCGAGGTTCAAGTGGGTTGTCCTCCTCATATTGGCCTGGATATTATTTTCAGGGCTTGGTCACAGTTCTGGGGGATTAGTTGGAGTAGCTAGAGGCCCTCTGTATATATCTCTTATCCTCCAGGAGAGTACCTGTGCTTGTTCATATGAGGAAGGACTATTTCTCAGGGCAAAGATAGAATTGCAAGTCTTTTTGAAAGATAAGCACAGAACTTGTACAAGTCACTTCTGCCATATTCTGTTATAGTAAATGGGTACAAATGCCATCCAGCAGCCTTAATTCATGGCATGGGGGAATAGATTACAATTCTTGAAGGGAGAAGTTGTAGGCAATTTATGTCCAATTTTTCAATGTACCATAGTCATACCTCCCAGCGTCAGGTGGACATGTTGCTCAATGAGAATCAAACGAAAGTCACAGAAACAGATCAGAGATATATTAACAAAAATACAATCTAGCTTCCTCTCTCTTCTTAGTTAGATGTTGACTAAGAGCCTGAATAGGGAGGTTGCTTTATTGTTATCATCAAAGCAGAACAGGGAGAATAGAACAGGATGATTTTGGAAAAGTCCAACAGGTATCTTGTAATTTTAAAGAGTGGGCAAAATTCTGGAGACCCTTTCCATTACTGTCTAGATGATTAAAGCTTTGATAATGAAATAGTCCATAACAGTGGTCTGAGAATAAAGTATAGATTAACAGAGTAGCTCCAGAAAAGGTGGAGGCTATCTTCCAGTTTCTCAATTCCTCCCTCTTCCCCTACATTCTCTATAGCCTTCTCTATGACCCATAGAGGGCAAAGAATATCTTAGAACTTCTGAAATACCATGTGAATGAGCACAGAAAGCAGAGAAAATTTGTCTGTAGTAAAGACTAATGATCTCTAGAAAATAGGAAACTTTGATCTGTAAGAAGATAGTTGGTCAAATCAGTAAATGATACTATGCAAAAAGTGACTCAGTGCCTAAAGGCAAGGAGATAATACTTTCATAGTAAACTCAGTAAACTAGTGATGATGGACACTTGGCAACTTCTAAAGTGGAAGTGGTAAAAAATATGATTTAAGTAAGATAGGCAAGATAAACCATGGAAAGGTATGTGTTCCTTCTTGTTTATTGTCTCTCTAGCTACTTATTTTTTCTCCTATCAAAATGCGTTGCTAGGCTTTGTATTGATAAAAGGACAGTTGTACAATGAAAGAGAATGAATGCTGTTAAGAGCACATAAGAACTATTCTATGAGCGTATTATTCCTTAAATCATTGTCATCTTTGTTCTCAGTGGATTAGAACTTAACTCATTTCTATGGTTGATTTTGTTCTATTTGGGATTTAATTTTAAATTAAATTTTAATGAGGTAATTTACTTTACCTCATAAATTGAAGAATAAGGATGAACTTTCTTCTTTTTAGCTTGGAATAGAATTCTACTTTTAAAAAAGTCTTGAAAATGCAACTACCCTTTGAGATTTATAGCGTATTTTTTTAGCTTGGAGCTTTTCTTTTTGATCACTTACATTTACTGCTTTTCCTCTTGGACCTTTCATAGGAATCTATAAAAAGAGCTTTTCTCTCAAAGATGAGAATTTCCTCTTAATCTTAAGTTCACTTCCTTGATCCCAATTCACAAAGGTGTTTTTGCTGCATATACAGAAATTTACCAAAAATATATGCCTAAAATTGTTAAGTACACATTAGTTTTTCTTCTGAAATAATATTTTACTTATAGGTTTCTGTTGCTTGGTGACATGTATATTTATTCTTAAAAGGAAAATGAATATAGTATTTAGAGAATAAATCATATTTTTTGTTATACTACTGAAAACAAATACAAATCCTGTTAATTAATTAATTAGTCATATATGATCTAACAGCAAGCAGTTTAGGTCTATTAGTTTCAACTGAATTAGAGTAGAATTTTAAGTAATTTTTTTAGGAATTCATATCATTCTTTCATTTAACAGAGAATTGCATTTAAATATCTTTTAACATTGTTTCTAAATTATTTGTTATTCAGTGTGTAAAACTGAAGGTTATTGCATTAAAGTTTTAATGAATAAAGGTTGAGAATATTTAATATAATTTCATGAGAATAAGTAAGTATGAGAGTAGATTAATAATGAAAAAATGCAAAATACGATCTTTCATTATAGCTGGAAGGTTAAGGAATTAATTTTACAGACCATGAAATGGAAATAACTTCCCCACTATTTTATTAACTGATCAGTATAATCAACTCTCCTATTCAGAGCATGTCTGTTCTCTGATCTAGTAGCACTAGATCGACATTTCCAGCAGTTCATTAGGTTAACATAATTCAATAAATAAATACCCAAGTAAGAACTACATCATATTACATGATTCTTGATAAGATGCCTTATTTCATTAACCAAATACATCAACAGTTTTAAAACTGAGACAAGTGCGAATTTGTTAGCAACATTTTTTGTAAGTTACTCAATTTATTAGCATGATGCCATCAATACAGGAAGCTACTGTTCACCAGGAAAATAAGGGGAATATTTAGAATACTCTAAGCCTCACCACCAGTTCTTTCTTATTGATTGGGAGAGTTGTAATTCAAAATATGATTTTTAAAAAAAAAATTAAAGTCTGAGTGTACAAATACTCTCAGATGACATATATGGATGATCTTCTACACTTTTGGAAGATATTATTATATAGATATAAATATTATATCTGTCTATGTACCTATCTATCTAGATTACATGTATTCTGGTTTTTCCCTTGGCAATGTGTGAAGTTTTCCATCATTGAGGAGATACAAGAATGAAAAAGTCACAGGAATAAAAGGCATAGCATAGATAATGTCGTCAGTGGTATTATAGTAGCATTATATGGTGACGGATGGTAGGTACACTTATTGTGAACATAGCATAACATAAAGAGAAGTTGAATCCCTATGTTGTACACCTGAAAATAATGTGATATTGTGTGTCAACTATACTGAAGTAACAAAAATATGAAAACTAATCATGCTTGGGGAATATGTGGATATGTGTGTGGAGCAGAATGGAGAGCCATCAAAATTCTCCCTGGCTCACCTCTGTGATTTGCTTTAATTGAATAAGCATGGGAAAAGAAGCCATATATTTTAATCAGTGTCCAGAGGAAAAAGCAATGGGACTAGTGTCTCCCTTGTCCATACCTCTATTCTTTCATCCTGGTAAGATGTTCCTAACTTCCAAATTGGTCTACTTAGAATGAATGGGGCTAATGATAATTGTGATGTTCAATATTCCTTCTTGGGATTAGATTTAATCACTGCCAGGCACCATTTTAATTTGCTTGCTCTATAGATTAATTCAGAAGTGGTCTGAATTATATTTCAAAGGTTTGAAAGCATGATATGGAAATGCAAGACATAAAGTCATCACTTCTGACCTCAACTCTTTGTGTTTAATGCTGGCGCTTTCTAGTGCCTCTGCCCCAGTCCTATGCAAGAGAACAGGGCACATTCCCTACTATTACCTGGCTTCAAGTTGTCAATACAAATTTACTGATTATTACTAGTGTAAACAGAAAGTTAAAAATACATCCAAATATATTTTATTTTTTAAAGAAAAGTAGCCATACCTACACATGCTCCATATGACTTATTTTCCAAGGCATACTAATAATATATAAAATTCTGTGGGAGTTTCCCCCAATCACAGGTTAATTCCCCCATCTAAAAATAAGATAACCAACAGAAATCTTGTCCATATTGTGGCATTTTACATTTTAATGATGTAAACATCATTATGATGTTTACATTAATGATGTTTACATTTAATGATTATTATTATTTTTTGGACATTATCCTAACATTGTGCCATGTCTATATAATTAGTAAAACTCATTGGATTCTTTTTTTAATAGAGATTATTATTCATGTTATTATTTAATAGTAAGCATTTCAATGATGAAAGTCCCATTGCTCCATTCAGCTTATTTTTGAAGTTCATGCCATTAAGGAATGATAATGTAGATTCAGTTCCTGGCTCACTAAAAGTACACAGTAAATCTGTGTTGTATGTACTGTGCTGAACCACTTATTTAATACTATAGGAGAGTATCAATTTTTAATACATTTCTTATATACTGTAATTTTGTTAGCTTTTGCTATTTATTCTTAGGTATCGTATGTCTTTAGATTCAGTTATTGTCCTTATCTTGAACTTGCTTGTATAATTTCAGATGCTTTCATTTCCAAGAAAAATATTTTATATCCTTTCATTTTGAAAAACCCCAAACTCTTGTTGGACATTTTGTTATTTTTAAAAAGATTTTATTTTTAAATAATCTCTACACCCAATGTAGACTTGAATTTACAGCCCTGAGATCAAGTCTCATGCTCTACCAACTAAGCCAGACATTTCATTAAATTTTTAATCAAAATGAATATTGTTGATATTATCTGAGACAAATCTATGATTAAACAGTTCCTAGCTCAGTGCTACTACCATGCTTTCAGCTTCATAAATGATGATCCAATATAGAGTACTGGCTAAAAACAGAGCCTTCCCTACTCAGGTTGCCAAGAGTTAAAACTTTCCTTCATATTTTACTAACTTGTAACCTTTTTTGGTTTTAGTTCCCTGTTTTGTATAATGAAGACAAGGGTAATGCCTAAATAAAAGACTTTTGAGACTTAAGTGAATAATCATTGTAAAATGCTAAGTACAGTGCCTAGCACATGTAAACATCAATGCACATTAATGTAGCTATTCTGTTTCTCTATCTCCCAACTTCCTTGGTCTATCGGTAACCAAATGCACATCATACAAATATGCTCTATACTAAATGATTGCATTTAATAAAAGAATACAATGATAATTTAAGGAATTTTATGTTACCTCAATAAAGCAATTTCTAGATATCTCCTAGGTATCTCTAAAGTACTAGGAAGATGGGGATAAGAAGGTAGTGATAAATGCTTATTTTTAAATGTTTATAAAAACACATTTTAGGGCATCAGGAGGCCTCAGCTAGTTAAGCATATGACTCTTAATTTCAGCTCAGGTCATGATCTCAGGGTCATAAGATGATGCCTCACACTTGGGCTCCACAACCAGGTTGGAGTCTGCCTGAAATTCTGCCTCTCCCTCTGCCTCTCCCCACCTCAGGCCCTGAATAAATAAATAAATAAAAGTTTAAAAAAACAAAACAAAACATCATTTTATCTGTTTTTAGATTTATCAAATTACCATTTTTAGATATCAAAAGCTTAGTTGTAATTTGTGTGTTGCATTCTCCAGTATAGGAAAATGGATTCTCGCTCAAAGTGTAATTTGGATGTGGAGACCAAAGATGCCATGCAAACACATCAATGAGGTATGAAAAACTTTGTTATTTATGCGATTGAGTCCTTTGGAGAGAACACTGATAGCCTCTCGAGTAAGTCCAAAATGACTGCTTTTATTGTGGTTAGAGAGTAGGGCTGGATGACAGGTTGCTTCTATGGGTAGGATGTAAGTGAATTGAATTTCCTGCCTGTGCCCAAGGAAGGAACAGCCAGACTTTCTTATCAGTTTTCTAGATGTGGGACTCAAAGAAGATGGAAGGGTGAGATAGTAAAACTGTCAGTAGTCAAAAGTCAAAAAATGGTGACAGTGTCCCCATTGTACTGTAACCTTAAACTTCAGTATCCAAAATTTACAGAGTTCGATGAAGTAGATACAGTTTCTTACCATATTCTATTCAGAGATTCCTTTGATTGCTTTTTACTGGATATAGTAATTCTCATTTACCTATTTTTATTTTTTATTTTTTTAAGATTTTCATTTATTTATTTGATAGAGAGAGATCACAAGTAGGCAGAGAGAGAGGGGGGAAGCAGGCTCCCCTCTGAGTGGAGAGCCCGATGTGGGGCTCGATCCCAGGACCCTGAGATCATGACCTGAGCTGAAGGCAGAGGCTTAAACCACTGAGCCACCCAGGTGCCCCTCATTTACCTATTTTTAAAAGATATAATTGTGAAACACATGTGAAGCCAAAAAATACCATTTTATCCTTTAACTTTATACCATTTCTAAATCCTAATCACATACCTCTTTATAGTTAGTTACTTGTGTTTATGTTTTATCTGTTGAATTGAATTCTAAAGTCTTTTTAAAAGAAATGGGTTCTGCATTGTACTATTTTTGTTTTTATTTTTCAGTTAGTCTCATAATGCTAGCTATTATTACAAAATTAATAAATTAATTATTAGGTTATCTAATATCCTATCAATGAAGTGTCTTGGTTGATATATCATACTGAAAAAGGTAAGTGATAATTTGAATGAATACTTTTCATTAAAAGCATCTCTTAGCATACTATTCCTGTAATTAATAGGAAAAGCCATGAGTATGTCTCCAATGAAAAAATAAATTTGAAACTAACATATCACACAACTGAGTCATTCTTTAAAAGTTGGTATTAGAGAGTTTATAAATGTGATATACTCTGATGGTTATAACTTTTAATTCAGCTAAATGCATAGAGATATATGCTTTATTTGGCTTCAGTTTCTGTTTATATGCATACTGTTCTAGAGCAAATTATTAAATGAATGTAAGCGTACCAAATTTCCAAGTATATAAAAGGTTTTAAATGAATTTTATAGAATAATACACACTGAAAAGTAGTATTGAATGGATGTAATAAAGCCAAATAGACAAATCCAGACCTGAATGTTTAAATTCATCTCAAGAATGTATTTCCTTATGAAACATATATGTAAGGTTATTATTGATTAGTGTGAGGATTATATGTTAAATTTATAACAATTAAAATAATATAAATAGCACATAGTAATAATAGCTTTCATAAATATTTTAGAGTTCTGGTGAATGTTGGGGAATAGGAATTACAAACTCAAATGCTTAATGCGTATGAGGAGCAGTCATGTCATATAAATTACTGAAGGACTTGTGTAAATATCCATAGAGAAATTTCTGGTCATCAAGGAGCTGAAACACTTCCTTCAAACTGGTGCAACTTCAGGGTACCAAATAGAGCAAAAAGACAATAGGTTACTAAAGAATTTCTGTTTGTTTAAAACAGTGGAACTATAATATTGGACACAGATATGCAGTATCATCGTTGAATAGATAACTAGACCAAATATCCTTAACATGAGGGACAGAAGGAACAAGAAAAACAAACAAAGGGCTTGACATGGGATACAGGACTCAGGACTCCAATTCTGAAGGAGAGATCCAGGGACTACCCAGGTGAATGGCTATAGGAGGTACCAGGAGGCACGCAGCATAGAAGGCAATTAATCCCTCTTGCTAGAGCAGTTCAGGGACAGAAGGAAAGATTTCTTCAAGGAGTTCACATTAGCTCTCTACTTTTTTATGCTTTTGAATATCTAGAGAGAAAAATTAGACAATTGACATTTTGGAGTTGAATTAGTAGTAAGAATACATAGAAAACCAAGCCAAACAAAAAAAAAAAAAAATAGCCGGGAAAGCATAAACCATAGTATATATAATTTTGGTTACATTGAAATTAATTACACTGAAAACACAGTCACATAGTTGTGAAAGAGATTTATAGTATAAGTCATTGAAAAATGACTATTATACAAATTACCCAATTATGTGTTTAGAAACAATAAGAAAATACCAGCCATGCACTGGCAATTTGTGAAATTTACTGAATGACACATAAAAATAATGGAAAACTACCTAATTTCACTAGTCAATTCCATAAAAAAATTGAGAGGGAATTATTTATGAGGGAACTATCTTGACTTTTAAATGCTAGCAATACTATGGTGATTTTTGTTTCTTAATAATATATTAGGTAATAATATTCTGTCAAACAACAACTATAACAAAGACTGCAGATAGGATAAGGCCCAATGTCTACACTGCTAGTTTTAACATAATGGCTTAAATAGCTGGTTTCCTATTCCATATAAACCATTATCAAACAATATTTATTTAAAAAATACACATTATTACTGAAATTTATAATGAAATTAAACACAGTAGAAAACATGTTCATAGCATTGTTCAGCTTGCCTTTACTCACAAACTGTTACCTAAGTGTGAGACAAGAGGACCAAGAACAGCCCAATAAGTAGGTGATTATAAGGATAATTAAAACTGAAGGGATAAGGCTATTTATTTGATTCATTTTTTGTGTTGGCTTGTGTTTTGATTCTGACATTTAGAATTGATGGCCTGAAATCCAGTAAAATCCCAAGACCATATTCTTTTAGAAGCACAGATCATCAAATACAATTTTAGTTTAATAAGGCTTTTTTAAAAACTGAAAAAAATTAGTCATGCTTTTCTGTAATTTTGAAAAGATCTTTTTAAATAGTGACCTAATTATGATCAACCAGAATTCAGCATACAGTAACTAGATTTAACAATTTAGGCCATAATCAATACTGTGTTGAAAGCATGTACATTGTTATGAATTTGAGTATAATTCTTTTTTGTTTACATTTGTTTTATTTTAATCTCCTCTATATTCATAATATTTTACCAAATTAAGAAAAGTGTCAAATCTAAATATTGAGCATGTCACTTAATCTTTAACAAATATTTGCTGCATGTCAATAAGGTATGATTTGGGGACCAGGTATTTGGAGGAGGTCATTGAGAGGATGTGACCTCAGGTTGTCCCAAAGACTGGACTCTGGGGAGTCAGAAGCTGCTCACACAACCCTCCCCTGTCCTTGGAATGTACCTTCTTCCCACCATTTCCACACTAGGAGTTGTTTCAGTAATACAGCCTTAAGAGAGGAGGGAGTATCTGAGACTATCTAGACTAAGTGTATGACTGAATTCAGTTAAATCCTCTGTATAAACTTTGAAGATTCTGGCAGGCAAGGGCAGAGATCTACATGTCCTGTTGCTGCCCAAGACAAGCTTCAGATGTAAGTTCCCTTCCTTATTAACGCTGCCACCTACCAATCTGGAGTGGCCCGCCGCTTTCTTCCATCCCCCCTTGCCCTAGGTGTAGAGGAGCCAGTTGTGAACCAACAATCATTCTAGTAGAAGTGGGCAGATGAAAAAATTAAATAATAAACAAATTATGTATCATGTTCAGTGGCAATATTTGCTGTGGAAAATATATATATATTTTTTAACAGGTTGGGAAAAGAGAAATAGGTTTGGGGGATTATAGTTTTAAAAGTGGTATTTTAACCAGGACTTGAAGGAAGACCTATGGTTAACTTCATGGGTATCTGGGGAAAAATAATTCCAAGCATAGTGATAAGTTAGTTCAAAGGGAAAATGCTTAGCATTTTTAAGGAACAACAAGGGGTCCAGAATAAGTAAAGTGAAATGTGTTAAGGAAATAGAGGAGAATAAGATCAAAGAGATAATGGGTACTTGATCTGTGACGTGGTAGATCCTTTGTGAGGACTGACTTTCACTGTGAAGAGCAGTTGATAAATTTTGAATAGAGAAATGAGATGCTCACACTTAATTAAAAGGGAGTAAGGAAGGCAGGGAGGGAGGGAAGAAGAAAGGAAGGGGGTGAGCTCAAGAAATGCAACCCATTCTGTATTCTGTGTTCAAAATAGACAGTAGGGGCAAAAGCTAGTCAGAAAGAACAGTTAGAAGTACACTGCAATAATCCAGATAAGCCTTTTAGGCCAGGATTCTAGCAGGGGATGTGATGAAAAAAATCATTCTAGGGACGCCTGCGTGGCTCAGTCATTAAGCCTCCGCCTTCAGCTCAGGTCATGATCCCAAGTTCCTGGAACCCAGCCCTGCACGGGGCTCATTACTCAGTGGAGACCCTGCTTCTTCCTCTCCCTCTGCTACTCCCCTTCCTGTGATCTTTCTCTTTCTTTCTCTCTTACTGTCTCTCTCTGTCAAATAAATAAATAAAATCTTAAAAAAATCCTATACCAGACAAATTTTGAAGGTATAGTCTATAGGATTTCCCAAATATAGGATATGAAGGATTATAGAATAATAGGGATGAAGGATGACTTCAAGATTTTTGGCCTGGACAAGTTAGTAAGATGTTATTGCTTTTTCTTCTTCTTCTTCTTCTTTCTTTCTTTTTCTTCCTTCCCTCCTTCTTTCTTTCTTTCCTTCTTTCTATCAACTTGGGCCAAGTTGAGAGTAGAGCAGATTTAGGGATGAAAACTGGAGGTTAGAATTAGGGTGTACCCTACTTAATTAGGCATCCAAGTGGAAATGTACAATAGTTTGTTGGAAATGTGTTTGGATTGTAAAAATGAGGCAGAGAAGAGGTCTTTGTTTGGGTATTTTCAATTTATCTCTATATTGATATGTCCATATGTCTACATAGATATTGATAAAGATACATATGTCATAACTGGGAGGGTGGATAGATCATTAAGAGCCAGAATTTAGATTAAAAAAAAAAAAAAGAAAAGAAAGATGAGGACGTGGACCACTCTAAAATAGAGTTAGAAAGAAGCCAGTTAGGGAGAGTGAGTAAAGTAAAAGAAAAACCAGCATAATAAAGGATCTGCCAGCCAGCTCTGGTGCTTACTTTTTTTTTCTTATTTGTTTGCTTGCTCTTGTTGTTAATGCTGGTTATTTTTCTTTACTAAATTGATTTTTAAATCATTGAAATCTATTTCATATGCCTGAGAGTAGTGTAGAAGGTAATACTCTCCAGACTACTTATTAAAGTTCAAATAATGTAGATAGTTTCCTCTCTCTGAAAAAAAACTTTCAAGCATAAATATAAACATATTATTCTGAAAATTGTTGAATATACAAATTAAAACAAGGATTAAGTTTTAATTGTATTTGGAAAAAATGGTGACTAAACCAGCTTCAATTCTATCTTAAGTTTAAACAGTCAAAGCTAGCTGATTTATTTTGTTTGGAAAGTAAACACATTAGGAATTAATTTCACTCAAATTTTACCAATGCCACAGTTCATGAGGAAATTGAAAAAGCTGATGAGACGTCTAAGCACATTTTTCCCATTATAAGAATGTCATAGATTATTAGAAAACTATAGGAAGTGTTAGTATTTCACAGATCTGGTAATTTTGATCAAATCCTACCCTTTGATTTATAGCAGAAATAGTCATATACTTATTAAGAATGAAAGCAGTTGGCTCTGTCCTCATAAACACTCAGTTTATCAGTCATTCTCAGATCCAGGAAAGGGAGAACTCAAACCAGTTTTATTAAAGTGCTGAAAAACAGTAGTCAAATGAACTTTTCTTCATAATCAAGCTTAAAAATTTCATGTGTCTTATTCTGTGTAGTCGCAATATGATTTTCTCATAGGATTTGTAGGTTTACAGGTTTCAGGTAGCTTGGTTTATGGTGATGCGCTTAGTATTTAAAGCGTGGTAAACCCAGGCACATGTGACTATCAATTTCCCTTTTCTGACTCAACATAATTTTAAAAAGCAGGTGTTGCACATAGTCATTACACACCTCTTTTTAATTTGCTAACTTATTGCCCCCCTACTCTTCTAGTGATTGTAGAATAAAGTGATTGTAAGAAGTCTGAACAGATATCGAATTCATTTTTTTTTTTTTTTACTACTTTAGGCCACTCAGTATCATCCTTCTCAAATATTTGTCTGATTCGTGCTGAAATAGCTCTAGCAATGGGAAAACGAATTACCTTCTAAAGTGAAAATGAAGACTTTCTAAATGAAAACTAAAACTAAAAACTTGCCCTTTTCTGGGAAATTCCAATGAGTAGAAGCACTTCAAATATTTCCTAAGTGTGAAGTATGTCTTATTTTCTCAGCATTAAATATGTGTTAGCTTCTGGTGGTAAAGATGTTGAAATGGTCTTCAAAAACTTTATAACATACTAACAAAATACGTAAGTTTGTTCATAATTGATATTTGCTCTTTAAAAAGACTTGATAACAGACTAGCTGATGTTAAATTTCTATATAAATTCCACTCTAGGAATCGCCCTGGGCATGACATTTGCTCCTTTAAAGATGAATAATAAAAGGGAAAGAAAAGGTTAATTCATGGCACAGAAAAAGAGGAACATGCTACTTACTTCCTTATGAAGTTTCTATCTTTTGGTTTAGGTTTTACCCTCCAGATTAAACCAAGGCAAGTTTTCTGGAAGTCTTTTAAAGATTTACAAATAATTATTATGTACAATTCTTCCTTTCTCTCTTCTCCTTCTTTCCCATGTGTATTCTGTTTTCTGGACAAGTCCCATCATTAGTAAAACTTCACATTCCCTAAGGCTTCTTATCTCCAATGGACATGTCACTAGTTCTTTTGAGATTTTCTCAAATATACAGTGACTTTGAATATCCTCAGTCAAATTTTCAATTATAAAAACCCCAAACTCCTCTCTGTTGATACACATTTTAAATGTCACCCAGATTATATCCCATGAATTACCTGATTGTGGAGAAAAAAAATCAGAACTATTACTTTTCGTTCTGAAAACTATTCTATTGAAGGAAGAGTGATTTAGATATTTTTGTTATCTGCATAACATTCCTTACATACACTTCATACACTCTCCAATAAAATTCACTGGTTGATTCTACAGAAAAAAAAGGTATATGAAACAGTTAATCATTTCCAAGCATATTTATAATAGTTTGTATTTCAGAAATCTCACATCTTATCGATGGGTAGATATGAGTGGTTCAATAAACCCTTTTCCATATTTAAGTAGCAGAAGAAAAACATCATTACTTATCCTAAAGCTCTTTTACAGTCTTGCTACATTCTAATTCTAAATCACATGCAGTAACTTCACTGTTTTTTTCCCTGAGTGAATCATGTTTTGCCTATAAAGATGTAAAAAATTTCTGATATAAGTGAGAGCAGAACTGCTTCTAGAAATTAAATAAAATGATATTTATTTTTATAAATACTAGTTTATTTCATAAAAATACAAAAATATAAATATACATTTATAAAAATATGAATGAATTAACACAAAGACATTCTTCAACTAAATAAATATGGCAGTAATAGTCATTCCTATTTCTTTAGGGATATACTTTTTCATATTAATTTACAAAGCAGTTGCACAATGTTTAATAGTAAAGGTGACTGTAAGTCAGTTAAGAAAACATTTATAAAGTCTTTATAGTTAAGGAAAGGCACAAAAAGCCTTTTATGTAATTTTTATTGATTATTGATGTGATATACTTTCCTTCAGAGATTGTTAGGCAAAGAGAGTGAACTAGTTATTATTACTTTTTTAAAAAATCTATATCATTCGTATTCATTCACAGAAACTTACTGATTAAGCAAACCCTTACTAAGACAACACCTACGTATTGTTTGTAATTTCAAATTTTTAAGAATTTCCTCCAAGGAAGAGAATGCGGGCCACTCAATCTAGTAACAAGGAGAGTACTTCCAAAAACATGGATCAAGTCCTACAATACTCTTAATCTCGGTCGCTGTCATCACCCCCATACATATCGGCAAGCTTTTTAAAACGAGGCCCCCAGTCGCTGAGGTAATCATAATCTTGGTTACAATCTGCCGTGAGAGACTCCAAAGAACTGAGTGAATCTGCAATGGAATCATTCCCTTCATAGGCATATGTTGCCAGTGAATCATACGGTGGTGCACTTGGGTCTGAGTCATTTTCTTTTAATCTTCGGTGGATAAAATCTTGTACATCAATATTTTCCCACAGAGGCACAGTCCTCCTTATCTGAAATATAGTTTCAGGCATTACATCCCTTCTAAGTTTACTGTCTTCTCTTGCTTCTGGATTCCTTAATGTGCCAATGTCAAAAGCTTGGGTATCTTCTTCCCCGCCCCCTTCATCGTTGTAGGTCACGATGTTGTCCCGGACATCGTCTTTTGAAATGATCAGAGGTTCCTTTTTCCTCTGCCTCTTCAGTGCAGCAAACAGTACAACTAAAACTATGAACAACAACAACAACAACAACAAAGAGAAAATAGTGAGATTCCATGATTCAGGTTTAAATTAAATATAGCACACTTTGCTGAAGGAGGTTTGTGTGGTATGAGAGATGCTGAGATTTATTTGGACAAAGAGTAACTACCCTACGCAGATACAGGGTGCCTTGGGCCAATGACTAAATGTCCTGCATTGGTAAAGCAATAGATACTACAATCCCTTTATTTACTTTCAAGACTCCTATCCTTAGATTTCTGACATTGCAAAGGCCTTTTTCAGTTATGGCTAATTCATTTAGCCAACTGTTAATTATGTGATTCCTCATTGCTCTCAACAGTAAGCTTGCTTAAACACAATAAAATTCTAAAGCTACAATCATTAGTATCCCAAGAGAAATTGAGCACCAATTTAATATTTTCTTAATGACTCAAGGGTATATATATAAAACGTTATTCACATATATGCATATGTATGCATTATGTATGTGCATATATTACACATATGCATATAGATATGTGTGTATAGATACACGTAAATATATACATGCTACTGATCTAATTCCTTCCAGTAGCTCATATTTGTTTATTTTTTACTTATTTTTATTATGTTATGCTAGTCACCATATAGGACATTATTAGTTTTCGATGTAGTGTTCCATATATTCTTTGTTTGCATATAACACCCCGTGCTCCGTGCAATACGTGCCCTCCTTCATACCCATCACTGGACTCACACATCCTCCCACCCCCTGCTCAAATCTGTTTAAATTCCTTTATTGACTTGGTGTTGAAAGCCTACTTAAAATCTGAACTATAACTCTATAAATGACAATATAAAATTCAGTCTAACTTATCTTTAACCTGTACTCGTCTTACAAGACAGCTCAGACGAATTATCTGGTTACTGAAGATTTCCTTGACATATACAGTTGCTTTGGAACTTTCTGGCTAAAATGTTAATTACAATCCCTCTATTCACTATTCAATGTATTGTTTTTATTATTTACATACCCATAGTATCAGGCTAACTGTGAACTTCCCTACAGAGAATATACTTTCTTGTTTTTTGCTATATTACTGAAATTTAACATATGTGTATATGTGACAGTGAATGTATGCAAAATAAATATGCTCTGCAATTTACACATGCACTTAAAAATATGAAAAAAAAACCCACATGATTTCCAGGATATAAGTTTCTCATTGGAAATGGACCAAGTCCCTAATTTTATATATAAGAAATGTTAAGAAATAAAGTTAATTCCGCTAAAGCACCCTTGCACATTGCATGGGGGAAATAAAAAACAGGTTCCCCTTACTTTGGGCAGCTAAATGTTTTGTCAATACTATTTCTGTTTTAATAAAAAAAGAAGAAAATGTTGGCTCAAAATCTGCCATTTCTTTTCTCAATTTTTGTATTGTGATTACACAAAGCAAACTCATTTACATTAAGACCACATTTCACCAAGGCCTTTGAGTGCCTTATAACTCCATTAAAAGCCTGTCCAATGCTATTATCATATTGACCAACACACTTTTCTTAGCTCCTACTAATTGGTAGAAAGAATTAAAAAAAAATTCATTTGAAGCATCTTCAGTTAACCTCCACAGAATAGGTTATGGGTGCTGAGGTATTATATTCAGAATCATCTTGGAGACAATTAAAAAAAGACCTGTACCCCTGGGGATAAAAATATATGTTTATAAAAAATAAAAAATTAATAAAATTAAAAAAGAGAGACTTTTTCATTAAAAATGGAACATATTTGTACTCTTCCCTATTAAAGGATGAAAATAAGTTAATTAATTCCAAGATAGATCTGAAACCCATCAATCTAGTGAATCATGAAGTAAAAAAATGCCCCTTCTAAATTTAATATTAAATTAATTTATAAATTCTCTACTTTTCTCAAAATTTTTATAAATTCTCACTATAAAAAACAACAATATAGTCAAATTGTTTTAAGGTTTTCTTAGCTAATATGATATTTATTAACTCCCACAAGTGGACCTTAGAATATTCTAAGTTTTTTTTCTCCTCTGTTGGGTCAAAATCACCTACTTTGTTTCCCCAGCCTGAGGTTATTTATTGAATGGAATTTAGAAAGGTTAAGATAAGGAATAGAAAAAGTGTATTATTATGTTCATTAATCTGTAACTGAAATTTATTTCTATTGTGAATATCAGAATATACAGTTACTATAGTGATAGTAAGAGTTATGTGTGACTATTAAATCACTAGAAAGCAGGGATATTTTATATTGCATTTTAGTTATGACATATCTCAAATGATCATTAGACTTGCACTAGAACAGGGTACATATGACAATAAGCACATTTTGCTTTTATTTCTTGTTTAATTGGATGCACACATTTCCTTTTGTCTGATACATCTGATACATTTTGTCTGATATATTAATTTAAATTATTATTCTAAATAGTTCCCATAAGCTTCCTCTGACTTCCAAGGTGTCTTAAGGAACCAAAAAAATTATAAAAGTCCTGCCTCAGGTTTTAGTCTTTGACTTTGCCTTGTAACATAGACAAACTCTAAGAACTACATTTCTTCAGACTATAATGGGTAGGTTTAAAGTATCATTGTCCATGCTATATCACTCTCCTGCTAAGAGTAGTCTCTCTTTACTATAGAAACTTAGAAATTTAGTAACTGTGTGCAAACAACAGTTGCTGGCGAGGATGTGGAGAAGGGGAACACTTGTGCAGTGTTGGTGGGAATACAGACTGGTGTAGCCACTCTGGAAAACAGTACAAGTTAAAAATAAAACTACCCTATGATCCAGCAATTACACTATTAGGTATTTACCAGAGGATATAAAAATACTAATTCGAGGGGATATATGCACCACAGTGTATAGCTGCATTATCCACAATAGCCAAATTATGCAAACAGTGCAAGTATCTATCAACAGACAAATGGCTAAAGAGGTGGTATATATCTATACCGTGGCTATTACTCAGACATAAAAAAGAATGAAATCCTGTCATTTGCAATGACATGGATGGAGCTAGAGAGTATTATGCTAAGTGAAATAAGTCAGAGAAAGACAAATACCATGTTCATATGTGGAATTTAGGAAACAAAACAGATGAACAAGAGGGAAGCAAACCTCTCAGTAGAGAACACACTGAAAGATGCTGGAAGACAGGCGGGGAAGGGGGAAAAGTTAAATGGGTGATGGGGATGAAGGCGGGCACTTGCTGTGATGAGCTCTGGGTGTTGTATGGAAGGTTGAATCACTATATTGTACACCTGAAACTAATATTACACTGTATGTTAACTGAGTTGAATTTGAATAAAAACTTAAAGAAAAGATGAAATCACAGCAAAAATGCTTTAGGAAGTTTGATAACAAAACCTGCATTAGAACCAATTTTAAACTAAAATAATAGAAAAATACTCCATATATAAGCAGCCAGTTGGGAAGGTAGAATGGAAGAAAGGGGGCAGACTTTTCAGAATAATGAAACAGCCTTCTAGGATTTCTGCATAATGCAATTTAGTTTCCTAATGTTATGGTATCTCAGCTTGTTTGGGGGGTGCTTTTGTTCTCCCAATTTGTGCATGCTCATCTTTATGTCTGTGTGTATTATCTTAATATAGAAATGTTAAAAATCAAATTTGTAATATAGGTATTTCCATGTTGTTAGAAATTAGGAAAGGAGAACTGTGTGAGCAAATAAAGTATAGTATCAGGAGCACTTAGCCGAAAGGGGAGCCAAAATTTATTTTCCGTGGGGAGACAAAAATATTTTACAGAAGAGCTGAACTTTCCAGCAGCAGCTCTGAGATGTGGATTGGTGGTATGAATATTCTAAAGCACCCTGAGAAAATGTTTTTCTAAATAGTTGGATCACTTTAGCTGAGACAAATGTTTTCCCCTCACTTTTCATCAATCCCCCACTGAAGTCCTGCAAGGGTATCTGGCCAAAGGGATTTCATCCAGATAGCTTGAAAGGATTTGCAGTGAAAAGGAGCCAGCACATATGAGCACTGGAACATAAATTTGGCTGCCTCTCATGCCCTAAGCATAAGCATTTTGGATGAATATTTGATGGAAACAATTTTGGGGGGAATGTTTTACAGTGGAACAACTGTTTAATTGAATTAAATTGTTTCCTGTGAGGGCATGCTCAAATAAAACATTTGCTATTGAAAGCATGACTTTAGAAAACATTGCGGGACTAGGTATGACCACAATGTCATAGTGATATTTTTAAAAAATGAACTTAAACTTTTATTTTACAACTATGTTTCACAAATTACATGAATAAAAAGTTTATCTTATCTTGAAAATTTAAATGCACTTGCCAATTAGGTGTTTAATATATATAATTTAATATTTTGTATATTAGTAATTTTGTTTACCAATTTTATTAGTAATTTTGTTTGTAATTTTATTAGTAAAGGTAGTCTTTGTTTTTGAGAATAATGGTTTAGAAGGAAAATTCTGAAATAGACTTATCTGAGTTTGAATGCTCGTTAAAACCTTTCTAAATGAGTGAATTATATGTTATTTAGTCTTTCTTGAGAAGAATCAAAATATTTATCTTACACAGTTGATATGAAAATTAAATCAGTTATAAAATTAAATATCTTAGAACAGTGGCCATGGTTCATTAGCATTAAGCAGTATTATATAAAATAGATTTAAAATATGTGTTTGTATATGTGTATATAGCACTAGCTATTATCTTTTTTTTTTAAGATTTTATTTATTTATTTGAGAGATAGAGACAGAGTAAGAGAGCATGAGAGGGGAGGTCAGAGGGAGAAGCAGACTCCCCATGGAGCTGGGAGCCTGATGTGGGACTCGATCCCAGGACTCTGGGATCATGACCTGAGCCGAAGGCAGTCACTCAAGCAACTGAGCCACCCAGGTACCCTTACCGGTTTTTTAATCTCTGGAAAGCTAGACCTAGCTCAGAGAGAACTCATTTTTTTTTTCCTAATAGAAAGATCCATTTTATAAAAAGTTAACTATTTCAACCGTTAGCCTTAAAGAAGTGTGCTATTTGGTTGCAGCATCCCTGAGCGAGAAGGGCGAGACGTATGAGAGTGAGTGAGCATTCGGAAGTGGGGCTTACCAAGTAGGATGACGACACAAAGAAGGATGGCAATGAGGGCCCCCGTGCTCAGGCCAGCTGCGAGGACCAAGGCCTCTGCATTGCAGGACTGCATGTTTCCTTGATGGTCGCAGGCGCACACGCGGATAGTGAGTGTGCCGGTGCTGCTCTGAATTGGATAATCATTGTCAAAGATTAAAATCGGCAGCAGATAGGTGCTCATTTTGTTGCGGCTGTAACCATCCTTTCGAGTCATGATTCCTGCTGTATTATCTAGGGGGCAAAA
This sequence comes from Mustela nigripes, assembly GCF_022355385.1. Taxonomy (NCBI): domain Eukaryota; kingdom Metazoa; phylum Chordata; class Mammalia; order Carnivora; family Mustelidae; genus Mustela; species Mustela nigripes. Next base: position 20,951,048 of record NC_081568.1, read on the forward strand.
AAAAAAAAAAAAAAAAAGTGAGGCGGAAAACACTCAGACCAGTTTTCAATTTTGCATCTGAAGGTCTCAGTTTTCGCTTAAAAAATGTTCTATACCTTTATTATCTACAATGGTGAAGTTCGGATTGAGAGGAAATTCTGGTACCGGTTCAAAGAAAAATTTGTGGCCTCGGGGAGGGTCGTCTTTGTCCATGACACTGACAGTCTGAATCAACTGAAACCAAATCAATAAATTAAATAAGGCACAACGAAAAGCAACTCTTGTTGTTATAGGACATTTTAAGTCAGTGTTTGTGTTTTAAAGATATCATTGACATTAAAGAAAGAAAGAACAGGCCATTTTCAGAACTTATGCCAAAGCTTTTTATGGTTCAGTGTAGTGTAACAATTAGTTAAGGTTAAAATATGTTCATCAAGTATGACTGTGCGAGGTGTCTCTATGATCACTTTCTGATTCTTGGCCCCTGGAATATCCAAACTCAAAGAACAATTTAATCCGTCCAACATCTATCTTTTTTTAGCATTGTTAGAAAGCACCAGTCTATTTTATTAATAATTGGTTACTAATCTGTTGCCTCTACTAACAATTGTCTCAAAGGCAGAGAACATAACAGATGCATTTTTAAAAAAACAAAAGTGATTAGCACAGCTACTCCTACAGATCAAGAACACTATAAATATAGTTTTGGAAAAATAAGCAATATGGTACATAATACCAGAAAGCAAAAGATTCTAAAGCGATGGGACGATCTGACTACGATCATATTGCATATTTTATTCAAAGTTTTGGTTTTTCTTTTAATGGTATCTGTTCAGTGTAGGAAGATACACAAATAATGCCTTTAATATTTCATAAAATTAGGTCAAAGTTGAGAAATTACAACACCTCTTAACTGTACTCACTGTGTGCCTGATTGTGAAGAGGGAGCAGCAAATAACAAGTGAGAGAATTCCCATTGAGCATTTTATAGGGAAAAAGCGCTAAGCTACACATCGGGGTGCCTGTTTTTCTAGTCATGGGTCTGCAATCTGGTGCGACTTGAAATCAACAGCCATTTAATTACTCTTACTTTCAGATTTCTTTTCCACAAAAAGAAAGAGTTGCACCACTTCCGGTGTAACAGTCCAACTTCTGTGATGAACAATTATTGGAATCTCACAGCAGTTTGACAAACCTATTGTCTCGGTTATTGTGTACCCTCTACAGCCAAACTAACCTGAGTACTCACTAGTCAATACCGTTTCCCCTTTAATTTAATATTAACTAGGATTTCATTCATTTTATTGGCAGAGTGTCATGGAACCTTACTTTTGTTTATACAATGCTTCTGAAGGTGCACAATTATTAATACAAATGCAATGCACATTTTCTCTTTAGGAGATTGGGTCATGACCTAGAAAAAAATACTTTTAGTACTTAAATACTTCTGTTTAACCTCCTGTTCCAGATTGGCAATGATATGTCTAATTTTTAGGAATATTTTAGACATTCAACATCAGTCCTATGGTTATATGGCTGAGTTCTTAAAATGATTAGATGATGTGAAGTGTGTAAACCTGTTGATTCACAGACCTGTACCCCTGGGGATAAAAATATATGTTTATCAAAAATAAAAAATTAAAAAAAAAATGATTAGATGAGCCACTGTTTATGCATATTTTAACAGAGAATACATATCAGTAAGCTTAAACTATATTTTCAGCCTTGTTAATTTCAACAAGCAAATCGATTTCTGCCAAGTGTATGAGCAATGACAGAAATTTTAATAGTATATAATAAAATAATTATTAGTTAATATCAATATATTTTATCATTGTCAAATACTAATTTTAATGTGTATACATTACTCACATGGGTCACCAGAAGAAAAGCATATTAATAGGCAAATAAGTCAAGACTATGTATATGCTATTGTCAATTGACTTGTCTCTCCAAAATATATGTTCAGATCCTCATTCCCAGTACCTGTGAATGTGATCTTATTTGGAAACAGGCTCTTTGTAGATGCCATCAAGTTAAGATGATGCCGTAGGATTAGTGTGGGCCCTAAACCAATGAATAGAGTCTCATAAGAAGAGGGAAATGTGGATACAGAGAAATAGAAAAAGAATGTCATGGGACAGTGTGCACAGAGATTTGGAGTAATTCTTAGAATCCAAGGAATGCCAGTAATTTCTGGCAATTCCAGAAGTTAGGAAACAGAGTCCTCTCCTAGAGTCTTTACAGAGAGGACAGACTGCTGACACCATTGATTTCAGACCTCTAGCCTCCAGAACTGTGGGAGACCACATCTCTGTTATTTTAAGCTCTCTAGTTTGTGGTAGTTTCTCATAGTAGCCTTAGGAAACTAATACATCTGTGAAGATTATTTTAAAATGGCCACACATTTATGAAAAAATGTTCAACCTGAATAATTTGGGAAGAATCCATGTTAAAATTTTTATGAGATATTACCATTGGGTGGACACTTAAAGTCTAGTGTTCCAATAAATAGGCAAAACGCTAGGTAAATGACCTATGTGGGAAGCTGTTCAGAGGCATTGGTGAGTATTTATATATACAGTTTAATTATTCTTGCTTCAAAGGTTGTATCAAAGGAAAAGAGTACCAGATAGTGTATAAATAGAAATGTATTATAATGCTCATTATAGTGCTATCTGCTAGAGTAACATTGTGTTTATAAACCAAATTTCTGTTAGTAAGTGGATAGTTGAATGACCTAATGTATAGCTGTACTGTAAAAATTCAGCATCAAATTAAAAAGAATCATGTACTAAATTGAGAGTATGTCCATTACATGTTGCAAAGTGAAAAAAAAGAAAAATAATTTTTAATCCAAATAACTGTGTAATGATTCTTTTTGGCAAATAATGACAATACCCCATCTTTATTCTTGTGTATGCAAGTGGAATCTCTGTCTTGGTCTGCTTGTTTGGGCTGCCATGAAAATCACTGCAGCCTGGATGGTTTCAATAACAGAAATTTATTTTCTCACAGTCCTGGAGACTGGAAGTCTGAGATCAAGGTGCCAGCTTAGCAGGTTTTTGATGAGAGCTCTCTTTCTGGCCTGCAGACATCTTTGCTACCTTCTCACATTGCCTTTCCTTTGAGTGTGTGCAAGGAGAGAGAGAGAGACCGTGATCTCTCTGGTGTCTCTCCTTTGAAGGACATTAATCCTCTCCAATCAAAGCCCCAACCTTAGGATCTCATTTAACATTCATTGCTTCCTTAGAAGCTCCATCACTAAATATAGCCATATTGGGGGCTAGGGCTTCAGATGAACATTTGGTCCATTGCAATCCTCACTGGAAGAAAAGGAAGACAGTACTTCACTTTTATTTTCTATATTTAAATAGACACAATAAAATTATATATGATTCTTAACATCTATCTACTTTTTCTTTAAAGAAGTATCTAAATAACTTGTTAAAATTTCTTTCTGTGAAATTTGTGCAGTAGCTGTCATTTATAAAATACCATAGTAGTGCCAAAAATGAACATACTCTGCATTTGCTTAAAGTTACTTTAGAGGTCTCTTATATATTAGGGGGACTTTGTAAGAGGACTTTGTGACTCTTGTACAATCTCATTTTATCTCAATAATGTTAAAGTTGAAAAATCACAAAGTATAATTTATCCAACCAAAATATCCTGCCTGAGATTAAAAGAGGAAAAATATAATCAATGAGACAATTATTGTGATTCCCTTTATGCTAACCCAGAACAATTTCATTTTCATTCTTCATGTTTTATTTAGTAATATATTTCCATTCTATTCTTGAATATAACTCAGTATCAGCATAATTATGAATCCAGGGAAGAACTTTCCATATATATATATTCATTATATATCCAGTATATAAATTAAAGCATATATTAAAACTTTTCCTATGACATATGACTTTCATAATAAGAACAACTTCAGAAGTCAACGATTAGATCACTGTGAGTGTTTTGGTAAGGGTAGATGAACATGTGACCAAGAGGATTTATGAGGGTTTGCATAAAAAAAAGTTGGTGCGAGGGAATTAATATAATGTTATCTGCCATTTTGAAGAGGAGATACATTTTTAAAGTTTATAATAATTGTATTTACCTGCCCAGGTTTTGCATTTTCACAAACAAATGTTTCATAGTACATGGCAAATTCCGGAGCATGGTCATTTATATCTAGAATTCTGATGAAGACAGGGATGTGGCTACTTTGTTTTGAGTTATCTGCAACGAGAACACGAGTAAGACTTCAGGCTCATTTCCAGAGAAGCGGTGATACCACTCACCCCATTTGTAACTTAGCAACTGATCATTTCTGTGGTATTCACTTTCTCAATTGGATTGCTGATGAATAGTTGAGCTTTCTTACATGGTCCAGATGGAAAGCATGATTAAAAAGAGGAGAATATGACTGAGAATGAAGTGTTATTTGTCAGACATAATTTTCCTAGACTAATTATTTTTAGGAGGTTAGACTGTATTTCTATCCTAGAGTAAGGCGTAAAAGAATATCAAGTTTAAAAAGTAGATATTCGATAGTCATTAAAATAATACAAGTATCCAACACAGTCTGATGTTGCTAATGATAAAATCATTCAAGAAATAGAGTCTACTTAATGTTATTATTTTACCACTTTGATGTTCAGGTGGATTATTTCCCACTCACTTATTTCTGTGGCTGTAATGGTGATGTTGTGCCAAGGAGATGATTCCCGATCGAGGGGTTTCAAAGTGAAAATAGAGCCATTTTCGGAGTGAATGCTAAAAATCCGGTCCATATCAGTATGCCGATCAATAGTGTATCTGGCAGAAAAGAGATTCATGAATCTAGGCATTAAGATTCTTAATTCATCTGCTATTTCTTAATGTTATAGGCAATTTAAGCAATGTTCTCATAGAGTCATGACCAGTAAAATGCTGACAACTTTCAAGAATTTTTGTTTAATATAATTGTCATTTACACGGTTTGATATATTTGGCCTTTTCCATCATTACTCTTCTATGATTATATGTACTTTAGAGTTATTATTTATACTCCTGAGTCCTTGTGGCAACCTTTAAGTGAGTTTTTAATTGTCACTTGATTTGCTTAACCTATCTTAGACCTGTTGCAGTGCCTGAAACATAGTAATCAGTCATATTAAATTTGATAGAGTCAATTGCATTAGATAAATTAAAATTATGCTAAAAAACATAAGAACATGTGTCCACGGAGTCCTTATGACTGTAAGTGAATAGAGAGAAGCTGCTGTAAAGTACATTGCTCTTGAATGGCCCTCTATTCAAGGAACATCTCAGATGAATCAAAGGTTATCCTCCAATCTATTCCTCTGAGCTATTGCAGATAAAAATGAAATGACATATTACACAGAGTTTTATAACTCTTTTCTTCAAGGCTAGCTATGGACGATGTCATCATAAACTTTGTATCACTCCGTGGTTGGCAAAATAATGCCTCCCCACCTCCCCCAAAGGATGCCCACCTCCTAATCCCTGAAACCTGGGACTCTGTTACTTTACCTGGTGAAAGTAACTTTGTAGATGTGATTAAGTTTAAAGTCACCGAGAAGGGAGATTATTCTGGATTATCTAGATAGGCCTAAACTAATCATATGAACCATTTAAAGTGCAAGAAAAATGCAGATATGGGGTCTCAAGAAATAAGACAGGAGGAAAAAAAGAGATTTAAAGTATGAAAAGGACTTAACCTCTCACTGCTGGTTTGAGGACAGCGGAAAGGGACCGCATGCCAAAGAATACAGGTGGCCTCTAGAAACTCAGAATGAACCTTGAGCTGATAGCAAGAAAATTAGAATTTCAGACCTACAGCTGCAAAGAACTGAAATCTGCTAATAACTTGAGTGAGCAAGGAAACGATTTATCTCCTACAGTTTCCAGACAGGAATGTGGCCCTGTCCACACAAACACCATGACTTCAGTCCGGTGAGACTCATCCCAGTTCTCTGACCTATAAAACGGTAAGACAATAAATTTGAGTTGCTTTAAACAGCAAGTTTATGGTAATTTTTAATGACAGCAATGGAAGGCTGCAGTATACTATAAGAAAGATCTTTTAAAAATCCAGCTTATAATAAAATCCTTTCATTATGTCAGGCCGGATTAGGCTATACTAACACTTTATGTCTGTTTGAGATTTCTGCTGAGTGTCTAATTAAGCCGTATAGGAAAACAAGTTTTTCTTAAACATTACTGTTCAAATGAATTACATTAGGATCTTGTTAAGAACAGATTCTGATTCAATAGGTCTGGTGTTGGAGCTGGATTTTTATTTCTAACAAACATCCTAGGCCAATAGCATGTTATACGCCTATGGACAAAGCTTACACAGTAAGGTCATATACAATGGAATAAACTGATTAGAGTAAACACAGAAAAAGGAAAAAAAAAAGGAGAAAACTAACAGACTAAACAGCATCTGGTATAGTTCTCATTTTTCTAGGTATCTTATTAACTTCAGTTAGCAAATGAACTCCTTTTTGATCTGGTGAATCGGGAAATTACAACTCCCATTAGAAATGTAATATATTCAGTATCAGGCACTGACTTTGACAAACATGTGAGTAATAGGTATTGAGCAGCCAATGTTATAAACATGAAATATTTGTAATTTAAAAAAATAATGGATGAAAATCTATTTATCTAAATTCTTTGATTTTTGTTTGTTTGTTTGTTTGTTTGCCTTGGTTGTTCTAATAAAGAATCCATGACTTAGTCTATTGTTATAAGAACTATACTGAAATTAAGAGATCCATTAGTAAACTCAGCTTTCCAAAATAATTGTAATAGCTTAACATCACGGGGTTTGCCTGATTTATTTTCTGCTAAACTTTATCAAAAGAGTTTCTCAGACTGACAGCATTTCAAAGTGAGTATTTGAGCATGTGGGCAAAATATATACATATACTGGATTTTTAAAAAATATTTTATTTATTTATTAGCAGAGAGAAAAAGAACAAGAAGAGGGAGCAGTGGACATAGGGAGAAGCAGACTCTCTCCCGAGGAGGGAGCCTGACGCAGGGTTCGATCCCACTGGGATCATGACCTGAGCTTAAGGCAGACACTTAACCAACTGAGGCACACAGGCGCCCGTATATAATTTATCTCAAATATGGAATAGCTAAAAGCTTTACATAGTTGGTTTTAGGTTCCTTTCTGTACCTAGTCTCAAAATATAAAACCAGACCCTTCACCTTTTTGTCCTTTGGAAGGGTTGTGCGGTGGGCAATAGAGCCAGAGAAGAATGGTGGTATCTTCTCACTTTTTCAATAATCATAATTGTAATTTTCCTACATGGTGCTATGAGAGGTGTTATGGGGAGATTTTTGATATTTTGTCAAATTATTGATTATATGATTTATGGTCACTGCTGAAAAGTAGCTGTACTTCTGGTGTGGGAACTCCTAAAGAGATAGAAGATAACTAGAAGCTAGATACAAAAATAAATATATAAAATACACATGGTGTATATGTGTATCTCCTACAAGCAAAGTTTATATCAGGTTTTAACCAGCAATTCATTCCAGACAAGGATCTGAAAGCTTATTAAAAAAATAACTATTAATGTACTAAAATTGAGGATGGCAGTCATGTTAAATTTTCTCTTCTAAATCTCTATTGCTTAATAAATGCTGACATGGAAAAAAGTACAGTGCTTCTTCCTATCTCTAGGTGTCAAGCCTCATACAATTTTAGTTCCTAACATGGGCTAGGAAAGCCAGTAGAACATTTTTAAATATTGTTTTACTTACATAATTAAATACTTTACCAAATTCTGCTAATGAATAAAACAAACCTAACATGAACACAAAGAAAGCAGTGCAAAAAATATATATATATACATATACATATATATATACATATATATATACATATACAAAAAATATATATACATATATATACATATATACATGTATATATACATACATACATATATACATATATACATATACATATGTATATACATATATGCATATATATACATATACATACATATATACATATACATATACATATATACATACATATATATACACAACATATATGTATATATATATATATATATATATATACAATTCAACCACATCTATGTATTGAATGGAATTCAATTTATAATATTTGCCTAAATATATTTCTTTTGATTGTTGGAGAAGTCAGTAGCTAGCCATTATCTGCTATGGCTAATCAGACATTGGATTTTTTTCCTACTGTTAGCATTAAAGATCAAAATGAAAAATAAAATTCCTTTGTACTCATTGTTACTTGCCATGGAGATTTGCATGGGGCTTTCTATGATTGAGGAATAGGTAACAATTTTAACTTTATGCAAGTGCAGCTTTGACATGCTTGGAGTTTATGTGGTATCAGAATAAGTTTCTGGCTATCCTATTTGTAGATTCAATTTTGAAAAATACCACCTTCCAAGTGAAGAATTCATGGTGAAGAACCACTTTGACAATTTAGAAATGGCTCACTATAACACTAACACTGAACACTTCCAGGTATATATTCAGAAATTTGCCCTAGTGCAAATGATGTCTCACAATTTGTCAAAGCCCAGTGATAACTGTCTTTTATTCAGCAATCCACATTCTGTTTTCACCACAGAATGGGACATTCTGGTTTACCTATTAGTAATAAGAACACTGGATTACTGCAGATGACCAGAAAGAGCTTGATAAACAGCACAGGACAAAGCTATTTTCATATTCCAGCAGATGGCCTATTAAAACAACACTATTTTATTCATCTCCTTACATTTAATTTCGATCAGTTAAACAAAAAGAAGGCTGCTGGCATAACTTCTTAAGTGAAACAAGATCTTCAGAAACAGCAAATAAATGCAAAACAGCACAAGAGAACTGACCCTGTGGAAGCTGAACTCTGCTTCAGTTTGTTTGCTTTTCATTTTTCATGTTCTACTGTTAAGAATCCAACACATATCAGATCCCTGTATTTTCATCCATCACAATAAAACACGTCAATTAAATTACAAACACCAGAACAAATCAGTAGTATGCAGAAATGTGTCAGGGCTAGTACTTCTCTTCCTTTACTGAATGCCACGTACATCTTCTACTCACTAAATCAGTATTATTAGGCTATTAATTTGCTCTTTCCTTTCCAGCTACTGCATTCCAGAAATGTGTTTTCTAACTATGAACAATGAAACTTTCATTGATCTTCAAAAAGAGAATGTGACTATATAGTACTTGAGCAAATAGTTCAAATCTTTTTTTTCCAAATATTAATGGCATGATTTTAAAATAAATGAATATTATTTTACTCTCTCTAATAAAATCAAAGTATTAGAATATTAGAGAAACACACACACACACATCCATTTATTCACTCATTTCAGCTTAGGGTGGAATCATGTACATTTATTGAAGCATAGAAGCGTTTCTTTCCAGCAAGTTTTTTGTGTACTTACTTCTCAGTTTGACTGCAGTAGAAAAGATTTCTTCTAAAATTTGCTGAACTTTAAATATGTTGAGCATTAAATAGGTGTGAAATGAGACAACATGTTCTTTCAGAACCTGTAAAGCTATAATCAGCCCCATAACTTGGGAAATCCATGATTACTAATGAGGTGAAGCAGAGCTGACAACAGCTGCTAATTGTAATCATAATCTCATGTTGCAAGCGGCAGATGTATTTCAGAAAATATGTTTGATGAACAGATTTACTGGTGGGTGAGAAATAGTTCCTAAGATTTCCCTGGAAAATATTTCTGCATGTTGCTTATCGTAGCCCATTTCTGCTGTGGGGATCAATCCTCCTTCTAAATTCTATAGGAGCTAATGAAAGTGCCACATATTACATGTTGTCTTCTTGTTGAATTATTGCTAGATTCTCACAGTGTAGTAAGATATCTAAAGGTTTTGTGTGCGTGCGTGTGTGTGTGTGTGTGTGTGTGTGTGTATTTCTTTATATAAACAGGAACCAGCCTGTCCTTATCCTGAGGAAATTGCAGATATAGGAAGGGATATACCTGTATAGGAAGGGACTGGGTGGATTATGTATCCATATCTATTTCTATATCTGTATCTATATCTAACTCATATACATATATATGTATATATATACATTATATATATGATATATAAAGACAGACTGCAACTAAATTTCCAGCAATCATGTATCCCCTACACAATAGTGTGTTATTTATACAATAGAAGTTTATTGAGGTTAATGGCATTATCAAATATTTACAATTAATAAAAATACATAAGCCTATATGTATATTATAAGGATCTCTACTTACTAAAGTTGGTTAGGTGATTGATAAATGGAAACTTTCAATACCTGATAAAAATAGAGTAAAATACCACTGAAGTATCAATTGAGAGAACAATTTAATAGATGTCTTCTTCACTGCAAAACTTCTTATGCAAGTGACCAAATTATATAACTAAAAATATGTTTTAAAAATATTTTGAATGTCCCTTTTTAGCAACTGTAAAATAACAAGGAATGGATTTACTAATCCCCCCCCACACACACATGCACGTGCATACACACACACACACACACCCCACTAACACTAAACGAAATATATGAAACTAAATGGAAATTATTTTTGAAGGATTACACACCAGCGAACAATGACCATAATCCCAGAGAAAAGAGAAAGATAGGTTGTGATCCATAAAACTTCCTAGTTTGCTGCCAGGGAGAGGTTCCAGACAATAATGCAGGAAATGAGATCCCAGAGGGAGTCTGTCAATCCCCTGCGTTCAAGCTGGTAGTCCATGTCGAGGACAAAGTCTAGAATTTGAAAGGCTGAGTAATTCATGGGAGAGAGCTCCACAAAGCGGGAACTACTGAAATTTGAAGAAAATATAACTTAAGTTTTCAGCTAAGTTCTGATCAGAACATATTTGGATACAGCTAAAGTGAAACAATAGAAGTAATCAATCACAAGGATTAGGAGGGAGCAAAACTGTGAACTGGCATGTTACTGGGAATAGTTCTGTTTCCACCAACCGAAGAGGAGAAATTCGTACCTCGTGGGGCTTTGGTAGACTACTCAGGAAGGTCTTACTTGATTTATGGGGCAAAATTAGGTCTAGAAAAAAGGGCTGCTAATAAAGCACAAAAGCCAGGTCCAAAAGATTAAGATGTTGTGAGTAATTTAAACACACATCTGAGGGATGCCTGGACGGCTCAGTTAAGCGATTGAGCATCTGCCTTTGGCTCAGGTCATGATCCCAGGATCCTGCTCAGCAGGGTGTTTGCTTCTCCCTCTGCCCCTCCTCCTCCCCCTGCTTGTGCGGACTCTCTCTCTCTCTCCTATCTTTCTCTCTCACTCATGCTCTCTCTCAAATAAATAAAAAAAATTAAACACATCTGAATGCAACTCAAGAGTATATATGAAGATGCAAAGCTAAAAAAAAAAAAAAAGTAAATGCAGAGCTACTTAACACTAAACACAGTAAAACCACAGTGTTTTGTCATCAAGTCAAAAATTACAGGCATGCAAAAAACAAGAAAATATGACTTCCAGGAAAAATCTGTCAATCGAAAACAACCTAGAGAGAACTCCTCCAGAGAAGAGATTATAATCTACGAAATGAAAAAATACTCTAGATGGAATTAAAGCAGGTTAGATATTGAAAGAAAAAAAGATTAGTAAACATGAAGATGAAGATGAATGGGAATGATTTAGAATGGCTAAAAGGGAAAAAAGAAGATAAACAGCACCAATGCACTGTATTGCACATATAGGAGACCTAGCATATTTATAATTAAATGCCCTTAAAGAGAAGAATATAGGGCAAAAAATATTAAAGGGACTTGCTGGAAACTTTTCCAAGTTTGAGGAAAGCCATAAAAATCACAGATTCAGGAAGCTTTATAAACTTCAAGTACAAAATAATTGAAGCATATTATAGAAAGTTACATCATAATCCAAATCGCTAAAACCAGTGACAGAAGCTAAGAGCATCCTGTGACACAACTGACAGGAAGAGAAAAATAAACATTAAGGACAATGCAAAATTTTTATTGTATTGGTACAAAAACCCAACAACACATGTAAAGGTGTACCTAGAGGGAAATTTATTTATCACTAAAATGCACATACGAGAACAATCGCAGGTCTCAAATCAATGACCTCGGTTTCTGACTCAAAGACATAGACAAGAAGAGCAAATGAAACTCAATGTAAGCAGAAAAAAAGAATGAAGATCGGAGTAAAAAAGAGAAAAAAAAACTACTGAAAAACCAATATAACTTGTTCCTTGAGAAAATCAATCAACTAAAAAGTCTAGTCACGCTGGCCCACACACAAAAAAGAAAGTAGCTACAAATTAACAATATCACTAATGGCTATCATTACTAGAGTATCAAAAGGATAATATAAATATCATGAACAACTTTTTTCAACTGTGATGAAACTCAAAAATTCCCTGAAAGATGAAGAAAAGGGGGAAAAAAAGCCAAACCAGGTCATGCAAGAATAAAAAAACCTGAAGAGCCTTACAGCTACTAAGGAAACAGAATTTGTAGCTATAACTCATATAAAAAAGATAATGCAGTCCTTTGCCTTTATTTTTTTTTTTTTTTAAAGATTTTATTTATTTATTCGACAGAGAGAGATCACAAGTAGGCAGAGAGGAAGGCAGAGAGAGAGGAGGAAGCAGGCTCCCTGCTGAGCAGAGAGCCCGATGCGGGACTCGATCCCAGGACCCTGAGATCATGACCTGAGCCGAAGGCAGCGGCTTAACCCACTGAGCCACCCAGGCGCCCAGTCCTTTGCCTTTAAATTCTGCCAAATGTTTAAGGAAAAATAACATCAATTCTACGCAAACTCTTCAAAAAAATTAAAAGAGCCTCTTATACTTATGGCTGCATTGTGTGACAGTATTACCGTGACACCAAACCCAAACAGACATTACATGAAAACCAAACTGTAAACTAATGTCCCCGTAAAAATAGGTGCAAAATTATTTTTAGACTTCAGTAAACTGAATTCAACAGTGTATAATGATTATAGTATAATGTGGCTAAGTGGCCTTTATCCCAATAATAAGAGCTTGTTCAATATTTAAAAAATAAATCAAATAATACATCATGTTACTATATGGCCATCTCAGTAAACACAGAGAATACCATTTGACAAAATCCAAACTCTGTTCCTGATAAAAATACTTAGAACAAAAGGAATAGAATAAAATTGACCCTGCAGATGGCATCACACTGAATGATGAAAGACTAAATGATTTCATCATAAGACAAGGTAGAAGGTTAAGGATATCTGCTCTTATTACTTCTTCTTAATATCATTTTGGAGGTTTTTGCCAGTGCAATAAAGCAATAAAGAGAAATATAAAAAACATTTTTTGTAGACATAAAAAAACACAAAACACAGCTGAAAAAAATCCCTCTATAAACAGAGAAAATATATTCTTTGGGTTAATAGATTCAGTTCATTAGGATGGCATCAATTCTGCACACATTACTCTACACACTTAACACAACTCAAATCAAAATTCTAGCAGACTCTTTTGTAGCAGTTTATATATGAAAATAAAAAGGACCTAGAATTACCAAACAAACTTAGAAAAGAAAAAAAAAGTTAAATGACAAATAATATTTAATTTCAAGACTTTTTTTAAAATTTTTTTTTATTTTTTATAAACATATATTTTTATCCCCAGGGGTACAGGTCTGTGAATCACCAGGTTTACACACTTCACAGCACTCACCAAAGCACATACCCTCCCCAATGTCCATAATCCCACCCCCTAAAGGTACAGAAAACTGTGATTTTGCAAACATAGATAAATACATAATTGGAATAGAAGAGAGAGTCCAGACTTAGACCCATATATACGTGTGCAATTGAATTTTAACAACAGTGGGAAGGCTATTCAGTGACAAGAACAGTTTTTGCAACTCATGATGCTAGAAACGTTGGGGATCCATATACTAAAAACCGAAAGAACTTTGATCCATACCTCATACAATAGAAAATTAGCTTAAAATCATAGATGTAAATATAATACTGAAAACAGTAATCTTCCAGAAGAAAACATGGAATAAGAATTTTGGACTCAGGCAGATGTTTGGTATATAAGGCACTAAAAACTCATCCATAAATTAAAAGTTAATAAATTAGATTTCATCAAAATTGAGAGTTTTGAAAGTTTATGGGAATGTAAATACAGGGCACTAAGTGAGAGAAAATATTTGTAATCACATATCTGATAAAGGACTTGTATCCATTGTGCAAAGTGGTGCGTGTGTAGGTATGTGTGTGTATGTATCTCCAAATCAATAATAAGGAAGTAACACAGTAAAATCTAAGCAAGTAGTGAATAAATACTTCATCAGAGAACACATATGAGTGGCACATTAAGCATACAGAAAATGTTCAACATCGTTGGTCACATGCCAATAAGATACTATTATACACCTATTAGAATGGCTGTGATTAAAAAGGCTGACTTTTTATGGTCCAATCATAACTCTAATAGTTATTTACTCAAGAAAAGTGAAAACATGTTAACTATGCAAATTCTGATGCACAAATGTTTGTATATATACTTAAATACAAATGTATATAAAGGTATTGCAATATCCAAGTATTTGAAACAACTTAAAATTGATCAGTGAGCAGATAAGCAAATTGTGGCATCTCTGAACAATGAAATACTTTTCAGCAGTTGGAGGGATAAACTATTAATGCACATAACAACATGGAAATATCTCAATATGGTTATGTAAGTAAAACAAGTTAGACAACAGAGAATACTTTATGATTGTGTTTGTACAAATTCAAGAAAGCCCAATCTAATCTAATCTAATCTAATCTATATTGACAGAAACCTGATCAGTGTTTGCCTGGGGGCTGGAGGATGGGTTTTAGGAAGTTTAGGAGGGAGGTATTAAAAAGCACATGAGCAAACTTTGGGGGGTAAGATATATGGTCATTATCTTGATTTTGCTGATGTTTTAGTGGGCATATGAATATACAAAAGTTGATCAAATCATACAAATTAAAGTTGTGTCATTTATTGTTAGTCAGTAATACCTCAATACATTTGTTTAAAAAGGATAAAAAGACTGTAATATTCTAAGTTAACATGTCTATAGTTGGAGCTTATGAAATTCCCTATTGTGGGCAATAGGAAAAATGAAGGGAAACTAGACCAAATTCTGAGGGACAAAAACCATGTTTTGCCTTTGCATAATTTTGTCCCTGAGGGATCTGCCTTGTATAACTGAAGTCAGTCCAATTAGTCTACAAATGAGGAACATTATATTAATTATCTCTAATTAGTAAACAGGTCATTAAGAAAGAAGGGTATGTCTGCCAAAGAACTGGCTATGCATTCGGATCAGCAATAGTTTGAATCCTCAGTCTGTTTATTTGTGTACTGCGTGTCCTTTAACCCTTCGCATCTCAATGTATTCTTGTATAAAATTTGGGTGGTAACAGTTATACCTGCCTAATAAAGTTATGGTAAGGCTTAACTGAGCTAATAAATATAAATCTCTTTAGACTCTCTAGCTTATAGCAAGTGCTCAATAAATGGTAACAGTAATTTTACAGAGGAAGGGATAGGCAAAATGTTTGATGGTCTGGTATCATGAATTTAATGCCACAGTTGCGTATAGCTATATCCATCTTCACCCACCCAGCCTATCCATTTATAACTATCTTTGCATTCCCTTTAAGAACCACACGTAGTAATCACTTAAGATTCCGGAATATTTGAAAGTTTTGAAAAGGTTAATACAATTTTAAACTCGGGGAAAGTATTACACTATACTTCACAATACCATATTAATTTTAATGTTTGCAATTCTCAAATATCGTTTTTTTCTTTACTAATTCTCTGTTACTATTAGAATATAATTGACATACTATTTTTTCCCAAAATTTTAATAAATGGTATGCTGAGTAACTGTTTTTAAAGGAGAAACCAGTATTGCACTGTATGTTAACTGACTAGAATTTAAATAAAAAGTTGAAAAAACTTAGTGTATAAACAAACAAAAAAGATTTTTCAACATTTTCAAATTACCTCTTCGTAACATTTCTAGAACAATGTTTTTCTGATTTATTTGTTTAGATCACTTATTATTGGACTACAATTTCTCCAAGAAAGACAGTGAGATAAGAATCACAGTAGCTAAAGGATTAAAGTCATGGACTCTGGAGCCAGATGGCCTGATTCTCAAACCCAGCTTTGCCACCCACTAATTGTTTGGCAGGTTATTTAAATGCTTGGTACCTTAATCTAAAACCTGCAGACAGGTATAATAATCGCATCTACCTTGTAAAGTGATGAGTCAAATGCAATAAAATCACTTAGAAGGCAGTCCAGCTAAGAGTCGTTATGGAAGTGTTTAGTCTTGTTACTGTACTTGATCATACATAGTACAGCATCATTTTTTCCACACATGCTTATAAATAGTGAAAAGATGATTATTTTTCTGCAGACTTACAAAATACTTACTTTATTAAATTGTTCATGGCATCTGGGTCATACGCTGTGACCTGTCCGATAATGCTGCCTTCCTTCACATCTTCATCTACTTCTATCAAGTAGAAAAGTTTACTGAACACAGGAGGCTCATCTACATCTTCCACAGCTATTTTGACCACGGCTGTGTCTTTGAAGGGTCCCAGATGTAGGAATCGTGGATCAGGGTGAGTGTTACTTGCATCCACTCTTAAAGTGTACAGCATTTTGTTTTCAAAATCTAAATTCTGAAGTTAAATAAGAAAAATTAGTATAATATAGCAGACATGACAATGGAAGACAATATTAAATGTAAAAACAGGCTCTGTTAATGGTACCAGTAACTATGGTTAAAAAACTTCCCCAATTATTGCTTTTTAGGTATATCAAATAAATCAGTAATTTTTTATTTTGTCTTATACTTATTCGTAGAGGGTAACTGAATATAATGGTATGTACATTAAGATCAATTCCCACGTGATAATGCATTTCACATTTTGATGGTTACAGGCAAAATGTATTATCTAATGGACATATAGATTATTTATTGTTATTATCAAAGTTAAACAAAGTTAAAATGAGAGAAAATATAGAAAAAAAGTAGAGATGCAGCAAACTATTCATATAAATTGCTTCCTTAGTTCCAACATATCTAAAACTGTTATTTTAGAAAGAACACTGAACACTACGGAAAGCAAGATATGAATGAAAACAGAAAAATCAATAAGTCTGAATTTAATCCACATTTCTCTGGATTGTAGTATGTAAAGTTTCATAATATTCTCTCCCACTGCATCCAACATAAAAAAAACATGCAGCATCTTCAGGTTTCATCAACTTAAAGAGGCTAATTTAAATACTTTGAAAAGTACATGAAATAAAGTTATGGCTGCATGCCTATTTTTTGGGCCACAGAAAATGTAAAATAAGTACTTTTGAGGCTATCCAATCCTAATTGGGTCATCTACTATAAGCAGTTAAGGTTTTGTATCACTTTTTAAGTGTCAGTGATGAAGTTGGTTTACTTATTTGAGATGAAATCACAACCATACCCACTTCTATGAAAACTGGACAGTGTGTAAAGGATGGGAAAAATAAATCCTAGGCTCTTCTTCCCTTAACTGAAAAGCAAAAATAAACTGTAAGCGCTCAATGAAAAAATGAAGACAGCGTAAAGAAACCTGTTTGACAGTTATAATCCCTTCCTGTGTATCCTGGTCAGTGATGACATCAAACATGTCTGCGCCATCTCCTTCAGCAATCCTGTATTCCATCTCAGCATTTTCCCCCACATCAGGGTCATTGGCTTTTATCCTTCCAAGATGGGTTCCAAGAGGTACAGACTCGGGAGAATTAAATTGATACGTACCTGAAAATTAAATCAGAGATGTTTTGACATTTTGTCTTTAGATAACAAAAGTCTTCTTTCCTCTGCCTTTTTTACTTCAGTACATTAACTTTAAATTGGGAGAGGTTCTCATCGTATTGAATTGGAATTGTAAACTGTCAAAAATTATAGGTTTATTAAGTTGGAAAAATAATTCATAAAGGCAGAACACTGTCATTATGTAAATGAGAAATGTAAGTTCAGGATTAAGTGAATGCTCCAAGGTTATTTAGAAAGTAGATGGTAGACATGTTATTAGATTCCAGAACTTTTGCTCCAGAGGGCAAGAAAAACTGACTATTTACTACATATCTAGAGCCTTCGATATTATCATTCTATATTTTTACCTGTATTTTTCTTTAAATTACTTTAAAAACATGGACTTATTTTTATATCCTAAGTCAGGGATAGAACGTTAAATCCATTCACAGGAACTTTCCTTCCTTCCTGCCTCTCTCCCTCCCTTCCTTCCTTTTTTGACTCTTAAGGCCTTTAAGTGGTATATGAATGTTTCTATTTCCTACAGTTTTCAGCCAGTCATTATATTGCATTGTGCTGTCCTTGAAAGGATTTTAGTTTGTGAGTTTTTATTCAAAAGACAGTGAGCAAAAGTTACAAGAAGAGTTAATGAAAGTTAGAATTGTTTTTAAACATTTTTAAAAATTTCTTTTCAGCGTAACAGAATTCATTGTTTATGCACCACACCCAGTGCTTCATGCAATACGTGCCCTCCATAATACCCACCATGTTTTTAAACATTTAATATGTGCTGAACTCTGTATAAGGAAAGGCTCTCTATATTAATTAATTTAATTCTAAACCTAGTCCTCATAAGGCCAAGGTAGTAGGTACACGATCTTCAAGCATAGGGCTCAAGATCATCCTATGAAATTGAGAAATGCAGGATTAATAACTAAGTCTCTCTGACTTCAAAGTCTATACTCTTTCCAATTTTCTTGGTGATAAAGAAGGACTTCCAAATCCAACTGCCTGCATTGGAATTCTTATTACTGGGCAAGTTCAATTCTCTAACCCTTGATTTCTATAAGAATAGGGTGATAATGTCAAGAATTAGCTCACAGAGTTTTTTTTTTTTTTTTTTTTAATGAGAATTAAATGAAATTATGTCCTTAATATATTTACTCCATGGCTAGTTCTTAAATGTTTTTATTACTGCCATAATAGTTCTAAACCTTTTGCTAAGATATAATAGATCATGGAATTATAGAGTGACAAACCATGTAAGAATTCAAGTCATACTTTTTCAGTTTATATTTAAGGAAACTGAATGCGAAGTATATTTACGATCATTAAGCTTATTATTTATATTCTTAGCAAACTTTTTAAAAAACATTTTTCGGATGTATATGTCAAACATCCAAAGTTGAATCATCAAATGTTTTAAATGTGGATAGTTTGGAAAATACTCTCATGTATTGGATTCAGTATCATAAATTTAAATTTGAGACCCTTTCATTGAACAATTCAAAAATAGGGCCCTTTATATTTTTATTCACTGCAAAAAGGAAACATTCCCAGCAAAGGATTAGAATCTGTTTTTATGGGAACTCATGGCATGGAAAGCATCTATGGTTTAACATACATGCCTAAAATGGTGGTGACTAAAGGGGTATTGACTAATTTAATCTTTATAAATATGTAACACATATTAGCAAACTTTAACATGTCTTGATGACATCAGAACTAAGATATGCCATAATTCGATGAGCCATTTGGAAAAACAAATCCTGCCAATTAAACCCGAATTGCCATGATTTTGATATAGTATCGGATTTCAGAGACTTTAAAACATCAAGTGTGTGTTTTACAATCAACTGTATGTAATAAAAAAAATAAGTAAATAAATAAATAAGAAAATATTATTATATAGAGACAAGATAATTGAGGTAAGACAAGTGACAGACATGGATTTGAAACCAGGCAGTCAGAATTGAGAGTCCACACTGTGAACCATAAAAGATCTAAGAAAAAGATTGAATGGTCATAGTGAATATTGGGAAATCAATTTTTGGAAATTGTGATATTTTGTCAGGGGGACTGCTTGTGGATTTGCCTTTCTTCATAAACTGATAGCGAAAATACTCGTACAAATATTAGCCTCTGTTCGTAGTGTATTGGAGTAGGCTTCCAACATGAGACAAATAAAACCTTCCTTACTCTGGGGAAATCGAGGAGGATTGTTGTTGACATCCGTCAGAGTGATGTTTACTGTGGTGGTTCCAGAAAGGCCTCCCATCTGGCCGCCCATGTCTTTGGCTTGTATAACCACTTGGTACTGCTCTTTATTTTCTCTGCTCATGTCTGGTAGTGCAGTTTTTATTATGCCTTTTAGAGAAAGTAGACAAATATTTTACAATTCAATAATTGAGTTTTAAGATTAACCTATGCAAGATCTATTTTACAGAAGCTCGTCATAACAAACAGATAAAAAGTTGGTGTACCTAAATGGATGAAATCCATAAATATTAAATTGTAATTGACAGAACAGAAAGAAATCTTCCACTGGCTGTTGTACAGGGAATGAGTTTGCTAAATCAATTTAATTATCTTTTTGATTAAGCAAATTAACTTCATCCAGAAATCTTCAGATTAATAAACTTGCTTGATTTTGATGATCGTCACATTCCTTAGGTTTTGAGTGTTTCCTATGACACGTAAAGTGCCAAATCTCTGAAGTTCTGTATTTGGTGTCATGAATTTAAATTCAGTAAGTAATAGTCTCAAAAGCTAACAGTTCAAATAATCTACATAAATAATATGAAATTTGCCTTTATTTCCATGGAATACCTGTAGGGAATAAATGAAAGCATGATGCCGAGTCAATAGCTTTTAAAATACAGAAAAATCTATAATTGTGCATCCAGATGTATTATAACGTGAAAAAGAGACCAAGTCTTAAAGGTTATTACCTGATTCTGGGTCCACTGAGAAATATGGCTGTCCTTGCAATATGCTGTAGACCACTTTGGCACTGTTTCCATAGTTGGCATCATCTGCATCTGTCGCCGTCACTTGTATAACTGATGTACCTGCACGAATCCCCACCCAAACACAGACACCTAAATACTTCCAACTTTGAAAACTGTCTTTCTGAATAATTACTGCTAGTTGTGTGGTGTGTTAGACAATGGTATATATTTAAACAAAATTTTTTAAGTGATGCTGCCTCAAAAAACCCACACTTTTCTTTTTCATTCCTTTTTTAAAATTTCAATATCCCTTAATTTTATGGTTTGAGCTATTTGAAAAAAAAAATCAGCAAACTATTTTATCATAAAAATGAACATAATGAAACAAATGCACTGCATTTTTAGTTGATCAAAAATACTGTAAGGAGGGCGCCTGGGTGGCTCAGTGGGTTAAGCCGCTGCCTTCGGCTCAGATCGTGATCTCAGGGTCCTGGGATCGAGTCCCTCATCGGGCTCTCTGCTCGGCAGGGAGCCTGCTTCCCTCTCTCTCTCTCTCTCTGCCTGCCTCTCCATCTACTTGTGATTTCTCTCTGTCAAATAAATAAATAAAATCTTAAAAAAAAAATACTGTAAGGAGAAATTTTTCACTGAATACAATGCACATGCAATTTTCAATTAATGCAGTTACTGCTAACTGAAAATATGTATTCAAAGATAAAACCAGCATTGGTAACACTCAGGCTGCTTTTTGCTCTGGTAAGTTAACTGTATATTATAAATAGAATAAAAAAATAGAGGGGCCCTATGTTAATAAAAAACAAACTGACATAAAATTGACCTGTAATTTTTGTGTGTTTAAGATATAAATGATTATTAAGCATCTGTGTCTCCCTATAAAATGTAGTTACCAAAGTCATATATGTTTGTATTTATTGGTATGTTACCTATTATTTGCTGCACATAATGAAATTAGTAGATATTTCCCCCCAAAATTAAGAAAGTATTCAGTTCTGTCACATACAATACTGTAATTTAATACTAATATCTGTTTAATTTTATTTTATAAAAATAAAACCATTCTCTTTTTATTTTATCATAAATTGTCTTTAAAAGATAAAAGGATTTTTTAGGTGCTAGTTTCAGGAGCTTAACATAATGGGCTTTTCTAATATTTCCCTAATCACTATAAAGATTCAAAGTATGATTGTAAAACTACTATTAACTAAAACCTACTAAGTATCCCTTGGGCAAAATGAGTTTAAATGACATTTTCTAGTATACTACATGTAAGTTTTCCAAAGTTTGACTCCGATTCTTACATAGATTTTAAAATTCCTTAGCACAGGGCAAGTTCCATCCTGGCTGTGTCTCCTACTTGAACACCTCATATGTTACACACACAAAGCTTGTCTCTTTGACTTGTAGTGAATGTTTCTCAAAATTTGCATGTATATACATATGCAAAGCCTAAAAATTAAGTAATTGTACATTAAGATTAAACTAACAGCTCATTTCCCATCAATGTATCTGAATACTAATGCATGAATTTTGCAGCAGTCTTTTTATGTTTTTTTTTTTTTTTCAAAATTAATTAACAAGAGAACTTGAGCTCTTTCTCTTGAGGCCTTGGTACATCCATTGTGAGGACACACTGTGACTTACTCAGTGGATCCTAGCTGTTCTCCTTTGTCATTTAAAAACACCCCCTCCCATTTTAGCCAGGCCAAAGCAGAAGTAATAAAGTGATCTCCACTTCCCCACAATAACATTAAGAAGTTAAACTAAAGTGGTTTTCTGATTTATATTGAATTTTTTACATAAACCTATGTGAACATATGTTCGTTAGAATAAGAATTGCTTTCATAGTTGAGGATTATTTGAAATATGAATTATTCAGTGTAATCAATATGCTAAATGCAAGTGGTTAATTCATCAATTTCATGACATGTATTTTGCTACCAGTTTCATTTTTCTTTTACTGTGGATGTCACTTCATAGTGAAAACAGGTAAAAATACTCCTTTAAACCTTTTGACACTTTTAATAGTATGTTTTGTTGTTAAATTTGTTTTCTATTGTTTGCTTTTATTGTGGGTGTGTGATCTTAGAACATATCCAAAAATACTTGACCTAAAAAAGACAAAAAATTTAATCTAGAGAATAGAACTCAATCTTGGAATGCGACTAAAATGTTATAAACACTCATATAGTACTAGTACTGTCCCTTCCCTTAGAATCATGGTAATGATTAGGAATGCTGTTAAACACTGATGAACACTGACAGCATATTATTGTGGTATTTCTAATGGTAGAATAAGAAAATAGAAATACCTAATGTGTTGGATTTTAGGGAATAGATATTGTATTTATTTCAGAGGTTGTATTTTTTTCATGAACTTATTGCACAGTTAATACTATTTAGTAATAAAGTTAGAAAGTAGTTTCTATTTATATATATATATAAAATGCATAGATTTTATAATTGTGTTTATTATACAGATGGATTAAAAGATTGTGATTTTTATATCCCTCAATTTTCTGAAATACTTATAATTTTCATTTATTCTCAAATAATTTAAAATAAGTGTTCTACTTTTACATTAAACAAAGATTTAAAAAATAACTTAGAGTGAAGCCTGAATGACCAATTTATTGTATTTGTTATTTGTAGGCTTTGTCCTGTGTGTAAACTCCCCAAAGGCAGGGGCCATGTCTATTTTATTCAACATTTTATCTTTGAAGCCCAGCACAGTTTCTAGAAAGTCATAATAAGAATGAACATTTACAGAACACTTCAGGTAGGCTAGGCAGAATATTCAGCCCTTAATTTACATGATTACTTTATTCTCAGGAGGTGCATGCGATGAAGGCCTTGAGACAGAGAGAGGTTGCTGCTCAAGGCCACACATCTAGAAGGTGAGAAGGGATAGAAGGTGAGAGAAAAGGTGATAGAGATCAACCTAGACAGTCTGAGGAAAGAAGCTGTATTCTAACTGCTTCACTAAAGGGCTGGTCTGGCATTTGGCTATGATTAGATACATTCTTGAATCCACAGGCAATGAACGCTCACTGGCTTGGATTAAGTCATAAGGAATTCATTGGTGAGTTCTATGTGTGATTTGAGAAAATTTACAGAGGGATTTCTTGTTGAGGAGATGGTGTGGAAGGGGAACTGGGTAAGTTTTTGAAAGACTGGTTTTGGGAAATACCCTGTCTAAGAGAAAGCACGCATCAAACCCTGCAAATTTACACAGTAGGACGTTGCCTAGATGAAGATGAATGCATGCAGATATGGAAGGGTGATAGATAATCTTTAATCGAAGTATGATGACCACAAAAAATAAAAAGAGTATCTATGGGATCGGCCATAAATATTTAATATTTAAATATATTTAAATATAAATATTTAAATCAGTGTATCTCATTTTCCTTCGTTATATATCCTTATATATTGTCCAGTTTATTTGTTCTGATGAGAAAATGCTAATGCATTTCAGATTTCAACATTTGGAATCACTTGATTTTAACTTTTGAAAAGGAGAGAAGCATGTGATTCTGGGAAACACAATGGAATATGGCATGTGGTTTTGACAGAAGCAGGGGTAGAGGGAGAAATAAACAAGGAGAGGAGTTGGTGAGACAGGAACAAAAAAGACACAATTAGGACAAAAATTAACAGGGAAAGGGGACAACATGGAGGAGAACGTTGGAGGATATCAAGAAGCATTCTTTATTATTTGATTATGTATGGGCTTTAACTCTTAGTATATGGGTTACACACAACTTGAAGAAGTTCTCAAGTATCACCATTTAGTTTTTTGTATAGGTAAAAACAGAGACAATTACATCTACAAAATTATACTGAGTTAATATTAATTTTCCTTTAAACAGAGTTATATACAAAAATATAATTTAAAAAATATATATTTTTTAATTTTATTTTTTCAGTTTTCCAAACTTCATTCTCTATGTACCATACCCAGTGCTCCATGCAGTACGTGACCTCCTTAATACCCACCACCAGGCTCACCCAACCTCCCACCCCCTCTCCTCTAAAACCCTCTGTTTGTTTCTCAGAGTCCACAGTGTCTCATGGTTCGTTTCCCCCTCCAATAAATATATGTCTATAACATATATATAAATATGTATTATTTATATACATAAATATATATAATATGAATATATATTTTATCTATATGTATAATTAATAGACATTTTATTTAGATATTTTATACATTAATAGATCTAAAATCTTAATGTAAAATGCAGTCACTCCCCTTTCTGTTTCAGCATTTAACTTTATTGATAAGGGCATTTGAATTAAAAGAATAAAATAAGAAAAAGTGCTGTGGAGTAACTAACTGGGTGATGGACATTAAGGAGGGCATATGTTGTTATGACCATTGGGCATTTTACGCAGCTAATGAATCAATGAACACTATACCAAAAACTAATGATGTATCATATGTTGGCTAATTGAATTTTTTTAAAAGATTTTATTTATTTACTTATTTGACAGACAGAGATCACAAGTAGGTAGAGAGACAGGCAGTTAGAGAGGGGGAAGCAGACTTCCTGCTAAGCAGAGAGCCCAATGCGATGCAGGGCTGGATCCCAAGACCCTGGGGTCATGACCTGAGCTGAAAGCAGAGACTTTAAACCACTGAGATACCCAGGCCCCTGGCAAACTGAATTTAAATTAAAAAAGAAAACAGCTTCTTTTGAGGAATTACTAAGAATCTCATAAAATTAGAAGTTTTCCATAATAAGCACAAGTATTTTAGAGTGGGGAATAATACTAAGGCATTAAAATTATCTAGTTTTCCCTGCTTTTTATTAACCTTTTTTTTCTCTTTTTATAACTAGTATAGTAATAAATTGTGTGTTTTGGGGCAAGTCAGTTTACCTCTTTTGAGCTGGTTTTTACTTATTTATTAGAAGAGGGGTAATATGGTGCTTTTGTGTGGGTGTATGTGTGTGTGTATTTGTGTATAATATATGCATTGATATTTAAAAATAATCACACATATGAAGTCTGTCTGTGGGTCAAACAGGAAGAAATTAAAGTGGTGATGCCAAACTTAGTAATAATAATAACTATCTTCCATAAATAGGGTCAAGATTTACCTGTAGTTTTTATTTATTATTATGATTTTATTTATTTATTTATTTGAGAGTGAGAGAGAATGAATCTTAAGCCAACTCTGAGCAGAGTGCAGATCTCATCACAGGGCTCCAACCCAGGATCCCGAGATGGTGACCTGAGCCAAAACCAAGGGTCAACACTTAACCATATGGGCCTCCCAGGTGCCCCAAGATTTACTGGTAGTTTTTAAATCTTCTTTTATTGATATGAAAAGCTGCAACCAGAGCAATATAGCTACCTTCTATATGTTTCTTCTTTTTTTTCAGTTTTGTTGGAATTGTAGACACAGAGGAAGTGCCATTGACAAGGACCTAAATTCTCATTTTTAAGACTTGCAATAACCAGAAATTGTACTGCCCACACTTTAAAGTTTATATAAATGAAATACAGATTGCCTTACAGGAAGGGCTTTTTGGAAAAGGTAATCTGCAGGCCTTCTTCCATGTATAAATTTATGTATTCTGTATATTATTATGGGTATTGAACAACTTATAAAATATTCTAGTACTTATTCCATTGCTATTCTTATTACATACTTGATAAATATTAATAAAGCAATGAAATAGAATATATTTGAATTAGGTAGATGATAGGAATACACAGAGTAGAGAGATAATATTCCATTAAACAGCACAAAATAATACATGGAAAATACAGGTTATTTGACTTTCAATATTAACAGTCTGACAAGTAAATATTCTGGTTTTTGAAATGAGGTAATTCTTTGAAAAGTTTAAAAGTTATTCAACTCTAAGTCAGTTATTATCAAAATGTGTCATAGTCAAATACCTGTCATCAAAATTCTACTTTTTATTCCTATAGGTATATAAAATCTATTTCCAGAAGGATAAATGAAAGCTTTTGTATTATTAAGTGTCAAAATATCTGACAAAGTAAGGATGCAGAGGTGGCTCAGTCAGTTAGGCATCCAACTCTTGGTTTTGGCTCAGATGATGGTCTCAGGATCCTGAGATGGAGTCCAATCCCAGTGTAGAATCTGCTTGGGATTCTTTCCCTTTTCTTCTCGTTCCCCCTCCGTTTCTCTCCCTGCTCACACTCTCTCTTCCTCTCAATCTCTCTCCCTCTCAAATAAATAAATAAATAAAATCTTTAAAAAACTATCTGGGAAAATAACATACAAACAGACTAAACAGTAATGTTTTATAAAAGTTAAAGTGTCTTAACCAGGAAACCAAACTACTTTAGAATGCTCATCAATAGGAAGTTGAAATAGAGAGTATAAATTTAATGTATCTTCATCTCAAATATAAGTCATTTAGGGATCATGATACATACTTACCTCAGCCCTATATAGGTCGACCTATATGAACCTATCCAGTACTTTCCATGGAACTATACCAGGCTAGCAGATATTTTAAAATGTTAAAGAAAACACAACCACTCATATTTCATCCTAGGCTTTCTGATTTCATAGCACTCCTGTCTAATTTGATAACTCTCTTTCATATTATTAGAATGAATACCTGAAAAGGCAACTGAACTGCACTTTTCTCAGATAGATGAGATTTCAAGTGCATTGAGAGGAAATAACTTCTTTACAAACACCTGGTTCTTCTGGCTAGATGACACACATAGTTAAGAAATAATTTTGTATCGTTAACTCAGTAAAGGTAGATATAAGTTTGGTTTTCCTCATAAAGAAACCATTTTAGACTGAAACATGATTAATTATAATAATTTCAAAGTTAATCACTGAAAACTGATTTTGAAATAATATTCAACTAAACTATCAAATTTTGAAAATTGGTTGTATAATTTGGATATTATACTAAGTTTATATCACTTCTTTTTTAACATGTTATGACTTAATTCTTATCTCATTAACAAATCTAAACTTAGACATGCAGGTAAAAATTGCATAATAACAAATAGTATTTAAAATTGTGAGGACCCTTAAAAATGAAACAATCTTTTCAGTTTGCATAATAAAATATTATTCAGTAGTGGAACTCAGCTAAAATAACATTAAAAGACTTGGCATATTGTTATTATGTTACTAGGTTATTTGATCTTAATTCAGTTACTTAATCTTTCAGAATCCTGAGTTCCTAATTAACAGAATGGGGATTTAAAGTTCTATTTCCCATGCCTTCCACATGAAGTTCTTTCAGTGATCAAATAAGATGATCAAAAGAAATTTGTCAAATGCAAGGTTAGTTGTTATGCAAAATAATGCAAGCAAAACTGTCCGAAACTGTCCAAAACTGCTGACACTATTTGATATCCCTTTTTTATTTCAGGCAAAAACACATTCAGCTTGACTGCCATTTGAATGGCAGTTGAATAAAGGTAAAGATGTTGGTTGAAATACAATGGAAAAAAAAAAGAAATGCAATGGAATAACTGTTCTCAGTCATCATATTTTTAGATCATATTTTTAGATATCATTTAGATCATATTTTAGGTATCATTAGGTATAAGTTACAAAATTGCAGGAATTATTAAAATATTTAAAATTGAAAATAATAAGAAGTGAGATAGTTTCAATAGTAGTCTTCAGATATATATAATTTTTTTTTCAATCAACATGTTTATTGAGTACCTCAGTTATATATAATTCTTATCTTGGAAGGGGCTACATACGTTAACCGTATGTCCGTAATAATCACCTTAGCAAATAAACAAAGACGTTAAGTGGAATAACATATACCTACCGACTCCAGACATTTCAGGAACACTGGCAGTGTATAAGTCTTTTGTGAATTTTGGTTCGTTGTCATTGATATCATGGATCTTAATAATAAATTCAGATTCAGGTTCCACCTGCCGCCCAGTCTTTCTGTCTATAGCCTTGGCACGAAGAATGTATAGGGATTTTTCTTCTCTGTCTAGTTTCTTTGCAGCATGAATATCTCCTGTATTTTCATCTATAACGAATAGACTGCCAGCCCCATCTCCTGTTAATATGTATTTTAAATTTCCATCTCCTTTATCTTGGTCAGTGTGAAGCTTCAGAGAGGCAGAAAAGAAAAGTTCTATAAATACATGAATTGTTATTACAGAAAAAAATTAATTTTGGCTCATATCAATGGATCTCCATAATATCACAGAAACAATGATTACAATGGTTATCTTAAGTTTCAGTGTGAGAATACTAAACATTTCAGTTTTATCACTCTCAAAAATTTTAAATAACTATGTTTACACATCATAAGGGGCTAAATTTAAAGATAGATAAAAATGAATATATCTTTTGAAACAAAGTTTTGAATGGTTCAAAGATGTACCTGAACAAGAAAAAAAGATCCATAAATCTAGAACTGGGGTAGATACATTCCTGATTAAATTCAACATCATTCAACTCAAAGAGATGATGTGAAACATTTTGAACTTTTGTTGATAAGTTTAGAATACCACCATAATTGTAAACTGATTTTATCTCACTTCAGTATGATATTGTTTGTAGCATCAGGGTCTCTGTCTTCAGAGACATCAAACAGAGAGAGAATTTTAATTTTAATTTCAAAGATTCTTCTTTGACTTTGGGAAAGTACACTTTCAAACATGATGGTCTCACATTTTTTGGAAGTCAACATATTTATAGGCATATTTAAAATCCAAATTGATACCAAAAAAAACCAGGGCCTTTCCACTGACCATATAAATATTTTTTTCATAAATTATCTTTCTTCTTCTGATACATACCTATCTTAAAAGGAGGCTGTCCATTGAGTACTTAAAACAGACAAATAGATCATATATTCACAGAAATTTAGGAATTGCAAAGATCTTAACTTTTTTTTCAAATCTATCACTATTCTAAAACTTGATTCTTAACTAGCCTATCCCTGTATGTTGTCTTCCATCATATACTCACAATTCCCATTACATTCACCTATTTCTTTGAGGTCCCATTCCATCTTTGAATTATTTGACTATTTAGTGTTTTTTTATAGTAGCCAAAATAACAAACTTGTGATTCAGATTTTATTCCTCTTTACTTTTAATCCCAAAGCTAAAATAATCAAATGCAGTCTTTTCTTCTCTGAAATCTCTTTCCCACTCATCTGTATGTCTCCATCTCTATGGCTGTCACCTGGTATTGTCTTCCATGATGTCTTATCTGGACCACTGTAGTAATCTCCTAATGGACGTCTGCCTCCCCAATTGCTCTATTCCAGACAATTTTCCATTCTAAAGAAGGTGATTTTTTACATTAAAAGTCTGGTCATGTTACCTCTTAATATAAAGTTCTTCAATAAGTTACAGTACAACAGGAACATGAATCTAAAGTCTTACAAACCTGGGTTAGTCTCGCGCAAATTTTTGTGCTATATTGGGCACACTGTATATGTGTTTAATCTAAACTTATTCTATTAAAAGGACATAATGTTCTTTTAAAAATAATCTTCATTTTTATTATTGTTCTAGTTGTTTGGACTCTACCACCTTATTTATACATCTTCCATAATTTCATCCTCGTCTCCAGAGGCATCTCTGCCACCTTTACCCACTTCATTATCATTCTGTACAGACCAATTGTATTGTTTTGTCTTGTACTATCTTCTTCATTTTCAGAGGGCTTGTTTCAGCTTTCATACTTGATGTTTGCGTATTTTCCTCTTACCCTTTAATACTCTCCCCTTCTCTGCTTTGTTTCCTATCTAAATATTTATCATAACTCACTTAAAATGGGCTTTGTACTATTACACAGCTGGCATATCTGTTCTATTGGTATATATCTATGCCAGTCATACCTACTGGCATATCTTTACTATTACAGAGTACATAAGTCCTTTGTGCACTTCTCTGATTCTCTAGATTAGAACAGATATGCCAGCTGTGTAATTACAAAGCACATTTCAGTGCCCTATCATTATACTCACACATTTGGTGAAATTATTTACCATGCCCACTAAACTGTAAAATATAAAAGAGAAAGATTGGAATTTTTCTTTTAAATTATTAGGATTTCATTGAAGATGACATAAAAATGGAAGGGCATTCCATGCTCACAGATTGAAAGAAAAAATATTGTTAAAATGTCTATACTATCCAAAGCAATCTATATACATTTAATGTAAACTCTATCAAAATATGACCAGCATTTTTTACAGAGCTTGAACAAGCAATCCTAAACTTTTTATGGAACCACAAACAACTCCAATAGATAAAGAAACCTTGAAAAAGAAAAGCAAAACTGGAGAAATCACAATTCCAGATTTTGAGTTATATTACAAAGCTGTAGTAATCAAAATAATATGGTACCAGCACAAAAATAGACACATATATCAATGGAACAGAATAGAAAACCCAGAAATGAACACACAACTGTATGGTCAATTAATCTTCAAATGAGAAGTCAGGAATATCCAATGGGAAAAAGACAGTCTTCAACAGATGGTGTTGAGAAAACTGGACCGCAACATGCAGAAGAATTTAACTGGACAGCATTCTATACCATACATAAAATAATTCATAATGGATGAAAAACCTAAAACCAGAAAAAGTCCTAGAGGAAAACATAGGAAGTAACTTCTTTCACATTTCCTCTAGCAACTTCTTACTAGATGTGTCTCCTGAGACAAGGGAAACAAAAGCAAAAGTAAACTGTTGTGACTTCATCAACCTAAAAAGCTTCTGTACGGTGAAGGAAACAATAAGTAAAACTACAAGGCAACCTTCAAAATGGGAGGAAAGGTATCTGTAAATGCCATTTCTGATAAAGGGTGAGTATCCAAACTGCATTAAGAACTTATAACTCAACACCCAAAGAACAAAAAATCCAATTTAAAATTTTCCAAAGAAGACATACAGACGGCTAGCAGACACATGAAAAATGCTCCACATTGCTCATCATCAGGGAAATATAAATCAAAATTACAATGAGATATCACCTGTCACAATGGGTAAAATCAACAACACAAGAAGCAACAGGTGTTGGTGAGGCTGTGAAGAAACGCGAGCCCTCTTGTAATATAGGTGGGAATGCAAACTGGCACAGCCATTCTGGAAAACAGTATGGAGTTTCCTCAAAAAGTTAAAAATAGAACTATCCTATGATCCACCAATTGCACTATCAGGTATTTACCCAAAGAGTACAAAAATACTGACTTATAGGGATAGATGCACCCTGATGTTTAGAGCAAGATTATCTGCAATAACCAAATTATAGGGAGAGCCCAAATGTCCATAGACTGCTAAATGGATAAAGAAGATGCGGGTGTGTGTGTACCATATGATTTCATTCACATGTGGAATTTAATGAATAAAATAAAAGAACATGGAGGGGGAAAGAGAGGAAAGCCAAGAAACAGATGCTTAACTCTAAGGAACTGACTGATGGTTACCAGAGGGGAGGTGGATGAGGGGAGGGGTAAAATGGGGGTTAAGGAGGGCATTTGTTGTGATGAACATCTGGTATTTTATGAAAGTACTGAATCACTAAATTCTAAAACTGAGACTAATATTACACTGCAAGTTAACTAAACTGCAATTTAAATTAAAACTTGAGAAAAATGTTGGGGCGCCTGGGTGGCTCAGTGGGTTAAAGCCTCTGCTTTTGGCTCAGGTCAAGATCTCAGAGTCCTGGAATCGAGCCCTGCATCAGGCTCTCTGCTCAGCAGGGAGACTGCTCCCCCCCGCCCCTCTGCCTGCCTCTCTGCTTACTTGTGATCTCTGTCTGTCAAATAAATAAATAAAATCTTAAAAAAAAAATAACTTGAGAAAAATGCCAATGAAAATTTTACATACATACACATGAATTAAAATTATTTTTAATTTTTTCTGTATACTTCCTTATCAGTTTTCTATGTATTTAACATAATGA
This sequence comes from Mustela nigripes, assembly GCF_022355385.1. Classification (NCBI taxonomy): domain Eukaryota; kingdom Metazoa; phylum Chordata; class Mammalia; order Carnivora; family Mustelidae; genus Mustela; species Mustela nigripes. The sequence continues at coordinate 20,983,791 of NC_081568.1, forward strand.
TAGTATGTCAACCTAAAAAAACAGCCAGTTACCTTATTACCAAAAATTAATGTATTTGGGACTAGCAGAGAAACTCTAATTCAGGACAAGCAAACTATAGCAAGCCATAGGCAAATCTGAGGAGAAAAAGGGAAAGTCAGCTTTTATTAAGTTTGAGGAGAAGATCGAGGAAGGTTGTTTTAAACCAAAGTCTGTTGGAGAAGAACAAGAATTTGAGGTTGTGACCGTTTCTCATCGGCTGCAAGTGGTGGTTAGTGTGTTGTTGCAGGAGCAGGAAGAGATCTTTCTTCTTGTAGGTTATGTAGGCTGCAACAGTGGTAGGTGTGGGAGATATATTTTTCTATCTCACTTACATTCAAATACCTGTGGAAACAGTTCACTTTTCAAACATTTTCTTTTCATTTAAAGTATTTTGAAGTCTGGAAAAGTATTTAACCAGCATGGTAATCATAATCACAACACTTTTCTCTGAATGATTTTATATTTTATTTTAAATATTTCAAGGAAAGTTCCATATGAAAATTGTGCTGCTGGGACTGAATATGGGGTCCAGACAGAAATTAAATTAGCTATAGGTTTTCAGATTATATACAATATATGGAAACATTGAATTTTACAAGATTTTCAGAATAAGTATGTTTTGAATTTTAATTAAATAAAATACTTGCAACAAAATGATAATATTATTTTAGTCATTCATACATTAAAATGATTATAATTTAGATTTATGTCTTATTCTTACCTGTTCTAATTCCTGCTATGATATTTTATATATACTCATTTAAATGCCATTTTAAAAGAATTATGTTACATAAAATCACACATTTTATTTTATTTTAAGATTTTATTTATTTATTTGACAGACAGAGATCAGAGAGAAAGAGGCAGAGAGAAAGGAGGAAGCAGGCTCCCTGCTGAGCAGAGCTGAAGGCAGAGGCTTTAACCCACTGAGCCACCCAGGTGTCCCCACATCACATATTTTAAAGCAGGTCTTTATACGATTCCATTTTGAGAATGAAAATTCACAATACTTATTTTCTGATGCAAGTTAAGAAAAAAACAAACTAAAAAATACTATCTTAAAATACTGGGGTTTTTAGTCATGTACATTATTAATTTTAAGTTATACATTTAGAGTTGATAGAAATCAATAGTAAAATCTATTGTACCATAACCTAACTATAAATAACCTCTTATGCATGAACCTGAAACTCAACAATTTTATAGGATCAATGAAAACAAAATAAAGTAGTAATGTTATGAATATTGCTTATCTATTATAGAACAAAGGCCACATAAAATTCCTAAAGAAATATGAGTACCCAAATATAGTTATTTTCTCTAGCTCTCAATGTACCAAGTAGTCCTCCCTCCCTGGATGGAACTTATTTGCCTCTTCTAAACTTGAATGAAACCCTGATAACACAATAAATCCTAGATAATGTTTTGAAATGCTGTTATTTTCCAATAGTATCATTTTTGTACAGTATCAACAGCATCATGGTTGCAGGCTACCAAAACATTTATTTGTTTTTAAGAAATTTGAAAAAAAAGAAAAAAAATGGTGCACTCAAAATAAGCTAAAAATTTAAATTATGTCTGCAATGTTTTAAGACATACACACCCACGCTGAAAGGGTCCATAAAATAAACCTACCACTACTGGGAGAAATAAATTTGTGTGGGAATCCAGCATCATTGAAGAGCTCTGCGATCATTCCTCTCTATAGGCCATAGCTTACCATGGGAAGCTATGCAGTCACTGAAATGGGGCATTTAAATGTAATGGGAGTGATTGGATCCCAGAGAGTTTGGAGCCAAGTGGCAACACTCAGATGCCTCAAGGCAGGTAGCAGGATTACCGTAAAGGATAGTAGAGTCAAAGCAGTGCTCAGAATAATTAGACTCACTCAGACATTGGCTAGTTGATCATGGTGTTCCTAGAAGTGCAATAGATAGGAAGTCGTCTAAATTCTCATGTGATCTGTAAAAGCAGAAGAGTTGAAGTTCAAGAAAACAAAAGACTAACCGAACCTTAAAAACAGTGTCATGATGCCTTCAGTCCGTCCCCAGACTTGAACCAGTTTACAGACCCAGACCCTTTGAATGAAGGATATGCTGAAGTCCCCTTGAGGAATGTCCCCAGTACATGCCCAAACATTCATACTGTTAGTCTTTCGGTCTTTCTCCTGGCCTTCCCCAAATGGACCTATGTCTTTTACCAAACTGTGCACTGAAAATAAGGAAATAATCAGACATTTGGGGAATACTGGACATTAGCTCTGAATTCTTATTGATTCCAGGAGACTCAAAAAATCAGTGTGATCTGCCAACAAGAGTAGAGGTATGTGGAAGTCAGGTAATCGATGGAGTTTTATCTGACATGTGTCACATAGTGGGCCCAGTGGGGTCCTAAGCCCATCCTGTAGTGAAAGATAAATTGTTACATCTGTCCCATCCCACAACCAGAAAGGGAGCACAATACCTTGTGGTCCTCTTTGGATTCTAGAGGTAACATATTCTTTCACTTGGGTATGTTATTTCTATCCATTTACTTCAATACCTGAAGAGCTGCTAGTTTTATGTGGGACCCAGAACTTGAAAAAACCTCTACAAGAGGTCTCGACTGCTTTGGGAGCTGTTCTACCACTTGGGCCATATAATCCAACAGATCCAACTGTGCTTGAAGTGTCAGTGACAGAGGGAGACGTTGCTTGTAGCCTTTGACAGGCTCCTGTAGGTGAACACTGGCCTTTAGGATTTTGGAGCAGAGATCTACTATCCTCTGGATATAATCTCCTTTTGAGAAGCAGCTCTTGGCCTGGTATTGGCCTTAGAAACTGAATATTCCATGGGCCACCAACTTAACATGCAGCCTAGGCTACCACTCATGAACTGCATGTTATCTGACCCCACAAGCCATAAGGTTGAGTGTGCACAGCAGCAACTCATCAAAACAGGTGCCATCATGCCTGCACATGCCCTGGGAGCATAAGTTAATTTACAGGAAGAAGTGGCCAAATGCCCATGGTCCCTCCTCGTGTTGCACTGCATTCTCTTTCCTAGCCTGTACCTATGGCCTCATGAGGAAATCTTTCAATCAGTTGACCCAAAAAGAAGAGTCTAGGGCCTGGTTTAGAGATAATTCTGTAAGATATTCAATCATCACTGTAAAGTGGACAGCTGTAGCACTACAGTCCCCTTCTGGGACATTTTTGAAGGGCAATGGTGAAGAATAAGCCTCTCCGTGGACAGAGCTTCCGTCAGTGCACCTGCCTGTTCACTTATTTGGAACGAAAAATGGCCAGATTTGTGATTATATACCAATTCATGAGCTGTCACTAATGGTTTGGCTGGACGTTCAGGAACTTGGAAGAAACGTTATTGGAAAATTGTTGACAAGGGAATTTGAGAAAGAGAGATCTGGGTACACCACTCTGAATGTGCAAAAACGTGGAAATATTTATGTCCCATGTGAATGTTCACTACGGGGTGACTTCAGCAGACTGGAATCATAATCAGGTGGATAGGATAACTGTTTTGTTATCTCGATTCTCAGCCAGTCCTGTCGTTTCCTAATGGGCTCATGAACAAAGTGGCCAGGGTGGTGGGAATGGATGTTATGCATGGGCTCAGCAACGTGGACTCACTCACTAAGGACTGTATGGCTATAGTCACTGCTGAATGCCCGGTGTACCAGCAGTAGAGACCAACATTGAACTTCCAGTATCATTACCTCATAATCATCCAGCTTCCTGGTGGTTGTTCAGTTACACTGGACTGCTTCCATCCTGGCAGGGATGATTTTTTTGTTTTGTTTTGTTCTTCTATTTTATTCCTGGAATAGATGCTTACTCTGGGTATGGATTTGCCTTGCTGGCACACAGTAGTTATGCCAAAATTACCATCCATAGACTTATAGAATTTCTTATCCCTCATCTTAGTATTCTGCACAGCATTCGTTCTGATAAAGGTAATCACTTCGTATCAAAACAAGTGTGGCAATAGGTAAATGCTCATGGAATTCACCAGTCTTACCATGATCCTAAAGCAGCTGATCTGACACAATGATGGAGTGACCTTTTGAAGACCCTGATCCTGTGACATCTAGGCACTGATACCTTGCAGGGCTGGGATGGGTTTCTTTTGAAGGCTTCATGTGCTCTGAATCAGCGTCCAGTAAATGGTGCTGTCTCAGGATTCACAGGTCCAAGGATTAAGGAGTGGAAATGGGAGCGGCATCTCTCACTATTATCCCTAGTGACCCACTAGCAAAATTTTTACTCCCCGTTCCTTAGACCTTATGCTGTGCTGGCCTAGAGTTCTGTTATAGAAGTGTTAGGAATTGGGAAAAGTCATGTCTTAGGACAAGGGACTGTGTATATGAGTAAAGAATACATCCCGAGGAAAAAGGACTGGGTGTATGCCTGGTTCAGTTGGTAGAGCATGAAACTCTTGATCTTGGGGTCATGAGTTCAAGCTCATGTTGGGTATAGAGCTTACTTAAAGAAAAATCAACTGGATTTAATAAAACTTAAAAAAGGAGAATAAGAATTCTTTCTTTAAAAAAAAGGCAAACTAAAATAGACCCATTCAAACTGTTTTTAAAACAAGACTTGACAGAACATTGTATCATCTACAATGCCCAGAATATAGTAGTCTAAATCAATTATTAAGTTCTGGGAGAATGTGTTTTGAAATGTGTATATTTATAGCTCTCCAATAGAAACAGAAACAGATAATCCTGATAGTGAACTACTAACAGACATACATGTTATTAGAATAATTTGCATATACTTGCAGTTGTAAAAGGGAAAAAAAATGACAGAATATTTTTTTCTAAAAGAAATAATGGTTAAAAAATTCTTCCGCGGCACCTAGGTGGCTCAATGGGTTAATCCTCTGCCTTTGGTTCAGGTCATGGTCTCAGGGTACTGGGATCAAGCCCCGCATCAGGCTCTCTGCTCAGAGGGGAGCTTGCATCCCCCTCTCTCTCGGCCTGCCTCTCTGCCTACTTGTGATCTCTCTCTCTCTGTCAAATAAATAAATAAATAAATAAATAAATAAAATATTTTAAGAAATTCTTAAAAGCATCAAAAGAATAAACATAAGTTTAGGGTGAAAAATTAGACTAGGAAAGACAGCTGATTTTGCATTAGAAAAATGGAAGCTATAATTGTTTACTAAAAATAATTTCCAACATTAAGAAATATTTTGAGGGCACTGGGTGGCTCAGTGGGTTAAAGCCTCTGCCTTCGGCTCAGGTCGTGATCTCAGGGTCCTGGGATCGAGCCCCCTATTGGGCTCTCTGCTCAGCGGAGAGTCTGCTCCCTACTCTCTCTCTCTGCCTGCCTCTCTCCCTGCTTGTGATCTTTCTGTGTGTGTCAAATAAATAAATAAAATCTTAAAAATATATAAAATGCTGAGAGAATTCATTGTAATAAGACATCATTACATGTCAGTAAGACATGATTACTTGAAGTATCAAGCAATACAAAATAAATGTCCTGGGGCACCTGGGTGGCTCATTAAGCTGAAGCCTCTACCTTTGGACTTAAATAAATTAAGTTTATTTATTAATTAAGTCCAGTTGGACTTAAATAAATTAAGGATGCATATTATCTTTATGCTTATAATTTTTTATATCCTTACAGCAAGCACTAAATAATACAAAGAAATAAAGCTAAAATGGTAATTGTAGAAATAAAATGGAATACTAAGTAGTCAAAAAAAGAGAAAGATGAGGCAGAGTTATTTTTCTGTAAAAAAGGCAAGAAATGAGATAAACAAAGAATAATTAGAACAAACATAAAACAAGAAAGCCAGCAGTAGATTAAAAACACAAACATATTGTGTTGGTGATTACATTGATATTAGTGGTCTAGAACCTCTGGTAAGGAGATTGTCAGAATCCACTAAAAAAAAAGGTACTGGGCGGGAGTCAAGATGGTGGAGAAGTAGCAGGCTGAGACTACTTCAGCTAGCCGGAGATCAGCTAGATAGCTTATCTAAAGATTGCAAACACCTGAAAATCCATCGGCAGATCGAAGAGAAGAAGAACAGCAATTCTGGAAACAGAAAAACAACCACTTTCTGAAAGGTAGGACCGGCGGAGAAGTGAATCCAAAGCAACGGGAAGATAGACCCCGGGGGGAGGGGCCGGTTCCCAGCAACGGAGCACAAAATCAGGACTTTTAAAAGTCTGTTCCACTGAGGGACATCGCTCCAGAGGCTAAACCGGAGTGAAGCCCACCGCGGGGTCAGCGTGGCCTCAGGTCCCGCAGGGTCACAGAAGGATCGGGGGTGTCTGAGTGTCGCAGAGCTTGCGGGTATTGGAACGGGAAAGCCGGCTACAGAGAGAAAGCCGACAGTAAGCTCGCAGCTCGGGGTGACCTTGAACCGGTCGCAGGCTCGGTAAGCTCGGAGCGCGGCTGGAGGTCAGGAAGACGGGAGTAACTGGGCGCAGTTCTCTGAGGGCGCACTGAGGAGTGGGGCCCTGGGCTCTCGGCTCCTCCGGGCCGGAGACCAGGAGGCCGCCATTTGTATTCCCGTCCTCCGGAACTCTACGGAAAGCGCTCAGGGAACAAAAGCTCCTGAAAGCAAACCCGAGCGGATTACTCACCCCGGCCCCGGGTAAGGGCGGTGTAATTCAGCCTGGGGCAAAGACACTTGAGAATCACTACAACAGGCCCCTCCCCCAGAAGATCAACAAGAAATCCAGCCGAGACCAAGTTCACCTACCAAGGAGTGCAGTTTCAATACCAAGGAGAGCAGCAGAATTCCAGAGGAGGAGAAAGCCAAGCACGGAACTCATGGCTTTTTCCCTGTGATTTTTTTTAGTCTTGCAGTTAATTTAATTTTTTTCTTTTTCATTTTTTGTTTTTTTTTTTTCTTGCCTTCGGGTAAAATTCTTTTTTTAACTGTTACCTTTTTCTTTTTTAACGATTTTTTACTAGTTTATCTAATATATACATTTTTTCTTTTTTACATTTTTCTTACGTGTTTTTTTAAAATTCTTTTCTTTTCTTTTTTTTCTCTTTTCTCTCCTTTTTTTCTTTCTTCCTTTTTGAACCTCTTTTTATCCCCTTTCTACCCCCTCACAATTTCGGATCTCTTCTAATTTGGTTAAAGCATATTTTCCTGGGGTTGTTGCCACCCTTTTAGTATTTTACTTGCCCTTTCATATACTCTTATCTGGACAAAATGACAAGACGGAAAAATTCAACACAAAAAAAAGAACAAGAGGCAGTACCGAAGGCTAGGGACCTAATCAATACAGACATTGGTAATATGTCAGATCTAGAGTTCAGAATGACAATTCTCAAGGTTCTAGCCGAGCTTGAAAAAGTCATGGAAGATATTAGAGAAACTCTCTCGAGAGATATAAAAGCCCTTTCTGGAGAAATAAAAGAACTAAAATCTAACCAAGTTGAAATCAAAAAAGCTATTAATGAGGTGCAACCAAAAATGGAGGCTCTCACTGCTAAGATAAATGAGGCAGAAGAAAGAATTAGTGACATAGAAGACCAAATGACAGAGAATAAAGAAGCTGAGCAAAAGAGGGACAAACAGCTACTGGACCACGAGGGGAGAATTCGAGAGATAAGTGACACCATAAGACGAAACAACATTATAATAATTGGGATTCCAGAAGAAGAAGAAAGAGAGAGGGGAGCAGAAGGTATACTGGAGAGAATTATTGGGGAGAATTTCCCCAATATGGCAAAGGGAACGAGCATCAAAATTAAGGAGGTTCAGAGAACGCCCCTCAAAATCAATAAGAATAGGCCCACACCCCGTCACCTAATAGTAAAATTTACAAGTCTCAGTGACAAAGAAAAAATCCTGAAAGCAGCCCGGGAAAAGAAGTCTGTAACATACAATGGTAAAAATATTAGATTGGCAGCTGACTTATCCACAGAGACCTGGCAGGCCAGAAAGAGCTGGCATGATATTTTCAGAGCACTAAACGAGAAAAACATGCAGCCAAGAATACTATATCCAGCTAGGCTATCATTGAAAATAGAAGGAGAGATTAAAAGCTTCCAGGACAAACAAAAACTGAAAGAATTTGCAAACACCAAACCAGCTCTACAGGAAATCTTGAAAGGGGTCCTCTAAGCAAAGAGAGAGCCTACAAGTGGTAGATCAGAAAGGAACAGAGACCATATACAGTAACAGTCACCTTACAGGCAATACAATGGCACTAAATTCATATCTCTCAATAGTTACCCTGAATGTTAATGGGCTAAATGCCCCTGTCAAAAGACTCAGGGTATCAGAATGGATAAAAAAACAAAACCTATCTATATGCTGCCTCCAAGAAACTCATTTTAAGCCCAAAGACACCTCCAGATTTAAAGTGAGGGGGTGGAAAAGAATTTACCATGCTAATGGACATCAGAAGAAAGCAGGAGTGGCAATCCTTATATCAGATCAATTAGATTTTAAGCCAAAGACTATAATAAGAGATGAGGAAGGACACTATATCATACTCAAAGGGTCTGTCCAACAAGAAGATTTAACAATTTTAAATATCTATGCCCCCAACGTGGGAGCAGCCAACTATATAAACCAATTAATAACAAAATCAAAGAAACACATCAACAATAATACAATAATAGTAGGGGACTTTAACACTCCCCTCACTGAAATGGACAGATCATCCAAGCAAAAGATCAGCAAGGAAATAAAGGCCTTAAACGACACACTGGACCAGATGGACATCACAGATATATTCAGAACATTTCATCCCAAAGCAACAGAATACACATTCTTCTCTAGTGCACATGGAACATTCTCCAGAATAGATCACATCCTCGGTCCTAAATCAGGACTCAACCGGTTACAAAAGATTGGGATCATTCCCTGCATATTTTCAGACCACAATGCTCTAAAGCTAGAACTCAACTACAAAAGGAAGTTTGGAAAGAACCCAAATACATGGAGACTAAACAGCATCCTTCTAAAGAATGAATGGGTCAACCGGGAAATTAAAGAAGAATTGAAAAAAATCATGGAAACAAATGATAATGAAAATACAACCGTTCAAAATCTGTGGGAGACAACAAAGACAGTCCTGAGAGGAAAATATATAGCGGTACAAGCCTTTCTCAAGAAACAAGAAAGGTCTCAGGTACACAACCTAACCCTACACCTAAAGGAGCTGGAGAAAGAACAGGAAAGAAACCCTAAGCCCAGCAGGAGAAGACAAATCATAAAGATCAGAGCAGAAATCAATGAAATAGAAACCAAAAAAACAATAGAACAAATCAACGAAACTAGGAGCTGGTTCTTTGAAAGAATTAATAAAATTGATAAACCCCTGGCCCGACTTATCAAAAAGAAAAGAGAAAGGACCCAAATAAATAAAATCATGAATGAAAGAGGAGAGATCACAACTAACACCAAAGAAATACAAACTATTATAAGAACATACTATGAGCAACTCTACGCCAATAAATTTGACAATCTGGAAGAAATGGATGCATTCCTAGAAACATATAAACTACCACAACTGAGCCAGGAAGAAATAGAAAGCCTGAACAGACCCATAACCAGTAAGGAGATTGAAACAGTCATTAAAAATCTCCAAACAAACAAAAGCCCAGGGCCAGACGGCTTCCCGGGGGAATTCTACCAAACATTTAAAGAAGAACTAATTCCTATTCTCCTAAAACTGTTCCAAAAAATAGAAATGGAAGGAAAACTTCCAAACTCATTTTATGAGGCCAGCATCACCTTGATCCCAAAACCAGACAAGGATCCCACCAAAAAAGAGAGCTATAGACCGATATCCTTGATGAACACAGATGCGAAAATACTCAACAAAATACTAGCCAATAGGATTCAACAGTACATTAAAAAAGATTATTCACCACGACCAAGTGGGATTTATTCCAGGGCTGCAAGGTTGGTTCAACATCCGCAAATCAGTCAATGTGATACAACACATCAATAAAAGTAAGAACAAGAACCATATGATACTCTCAATAGATGCTGAAAAAGCATTTGACAAAGTACAGCATCCCTTCCTGATCAAAAGTCTTCAAAGTGTAGGGATAGAGGGCACATACCTCAATATCATCAAAGCCATCTATGAAAAACCCACCGCAAATATCATTCTCAATGGAGAAAAACTGAAAGCTTTTCCGCTAAGGTCAGGAACACGGCAGGGATGTCCATTATCACCACTGCTATTCAACATCGTACTAGAGGTCCTAGCGTCAGCAATCAGACAACAAAAGGAAATTAAAGGCATCCAAATCGGCAAAGAAGAAGTCAAATTATCACTCTTCGCAGATGATATGATACTATATGTGGAAAACCCAAAAGACCCCACTCCAAAACTGCAGGAACTTATACAGGAATTCAGTAAAGTGTCAGGATATAAAATCAATGCACAGAAATCAGCTGCATTTCTCTACACCAACAGCAAGTCAGAAGAAAGAGAAATTAAGGAGTCAATCCCATTTACAATTGCATCCAAAACCATAAGATACCTAGGAATAAACCTAACCAAAGCGACACAGCATCTATACTCAGAAAACTATAAAGTACTCATGAAAGAAATTGAGGAAGACACATAGAAATGGAAAAATGTTCCATGCTCCTGGATTGGAAGAATAAATATTGTGAAAATGTCTATGCTACCTAAAGCAATCTACACATTTAATGCAATTCCTATCAAAGTACCATCCATCTTTTTCAAAGAAATGGAACAAATAATGCTAAAATTTATATGGAACCAGAAAAGACCTCGAATAGCCAAAGGGATATTGAAAAAGAAAGCCAACGTTGGTGGCATCACAATTCCGGACTTCAAGCTCTATTACAAAGCTGTCATCATCAAGAAGGCATGGTACTGGCACAAAAACAGACACATAGATCAATGGAACAGAATAGAGAGCCCAGAAATAGACCCTCAATTCTACAGTCAACTAATCTTTGACAAAGCAGGAAAGAATGTCCAATGGAAAAAAGACAGCCTCTTCAATAAATGGTTCTGGGAAAATTGGACAGCCACATGCAGAAAAATGAAATTAGACCATTTCCTTACACGACACACAAAAATAGACTCAAAATGGATGAAGGACCTCAATGTGCGAAAGGAATCCATCAAAATCCTTGAGGAGAACACAGGCAGCAACCTCTTCGACCTCTGCCACAGCAACATCTTCCTAGGAACAATGCAAAAGGCAAGGGAAGCAAGGGAAAAAATGAACTATTGGGATTTCATCAAGATCAAAAGCTATTGCACAGCAAAGGAAACAGTTAACAATATCAAAAGACAACTGACAGAATGGGAGAAGATATTTGCAAACGACATATCAGATAAAGGACTAGTGTCCAGAATCTATAAAGAACTTAGCAAACTCATCAGCCAAAGAACAAATAATCCAATCAAGAAATGGGCAGAGGACATGAACAAACATTTCTGCAAAGAAGACATCCAGATGGCCAACAGACACATGAAAAAGTGCTCCATATCACTCGGCATCAGGGAAATACAAATCAAAACCACAATGAGATATCACCTCACACCAGTCAGAATGGCTAAAATCAACAAGTCAGGAAATGACAGATGCTGGCGAGGATGCGGAGAAAGGGGAACCCTCCTACACTGTTGGTGGGAATGCAAGCTGGTGCAGCCACTCTGGAAAACAGCATGGAGGTTCCTCAAAATGTTGAAAATAGAACTGCCCTATGACCCAGCAATTGCACTATTGGGTTTTACCCTAAAGATACAAACGTAGTTATCCAAAGGGGCACGTGCACCCGAATGTTTATAGCAGCAATGTCCATAATAGCCAAACTATGGAAAGAACCTAGATGTCCATCAACAGATGAATGGATCAAGAAGAAGTGGTATATATACACAATGGAATACTATGCAGCCATCAAAAAAAATGAAATCTTGCCATTTGCGACAACATGGATGGAACTAGAGCGTATCATGTTTAGCAAAATAAGTCAAGCAGAGAAAGACAACTATAATATGATCTCCCTGATATGAGGAAGTGGTGATGCAACATGGGGGCTTAAGTGGGTAGGAGAAGAATCAATGAAACAAGATGGGATTGGGAGGGAGACAAACCATAAGTGACTCTTAATCTCACAAAACAAACTGAGGGTTGCTGGGGGGAGGGGGTTTGGGAGAAGGGGGTGGGATTATGGACATTGGGGAGGGTATGTGCTTTGGTGAGTGCTGTGAAGTGTGTAAACCTGGTGATTCACAGACCTTTACCCCTGGGGATAAAAATATATGTTTATAAAAAATAAAAAATTAATTTAAAAAAAGGTACTTAATTATATGTAGATTACAAGAGTCATGTCTTCAATATGACTGCAAAAAAATTTAAATAAATAAAAATCTTGTAAATACTAATTATAAGGAAACGTGGGGCTATATTAATGTTAGACAAAATAAACTTTATTTTTTATTTATTTTTTAAAAAATTTTTATTTATTTATTTGACAGAGAGAGAGATCACAAGCAGGCAGAGAGGCAGGCAGAGAGAGAGAAAGGGAAGCAGGCTCCTTGCTGAGCAGAGATCCCAATGCGGGACTCGATCCCAGGATCCTGGGATCATGACCTGAGCTGAAGGACGCGGCTTAACCCACTGAGCCACCCAGGCGCCCCTAGACAAAATAAACTTTAATAAATGAAACAACACATTATATGTTAATGAAAATAAATAAATAAATAAATACATATTTTAAAAAATGATACAGAAGAAACTTCGTAATGATAAAGAGGGCACTATCTCACAAAGATTAACAAGCATTATTGTTCAAGGCACTAACAATAAATTTCAAAATGAATCATTTTTCATAAATCTAAAAGAAGTAGTAGACATATCCAAATTGCAGTTGGATTTTATTGTGGAAATGATTAGCTTTTGTTTCTTATAAGAAACTAATACATTCGAAGGGGAGGTGAACCATGAGAGACTATGGACTCTGAAAAACCATCTGAGGGGTTTGAAGTGGCAGGGGGTATGAGATTGGGGGAACCAGGTGGTTGGTATTAGAGAGGGCACGGATTGCATGGAGCACTGGGTGTGGTGCAAAAATAATGAATACTGTTATGCTGAAAATAAATTTAAAAAAATACAAAAAAATGAAACTAATACATTGTATACATATAATTAAAATTATGAGATTTTAGAACAGATGATTACAGTGAAATGTTATACTATCTGTATATCATTAAAGCAAATAAAAATAAATATACAAACAATAAGCATGTTCTTCTAGTGCTGTACATGTACATTGATAATGTTTTGTTTTTTTTTTTAATTTTTAAAATTTATTTTCAGCATAACAGTATTCATTGCTTTTGCACCACACCCAGTGCTCCATGCAATCCGTGCCCTCTCTAATATCCACCACCTTGCTCCCCCAACCTCCCACCACCCACCCTTTTAGACCCCTCAGATTGTTTTTCAGAGTCCATAGTCTCTCATGGTTCACCTCCCCTTCCAATTTCCCTCAACTCCCTTCTCCTCTCTAACTCCCCTTGTCCTCCATGTTATTTGTTAAGTTCCACGAATAAATGAAACCATATGATAATTGACACTCTCTGCTTGACATTTCACTCAGCATAATCTCTTCCAGTCCCGTCCATGTTGCTACAAAAGTTGGGTATTCATCCTTTCTGATGGAGGCATAATACTCCATAGTGTTTATGGACCACATCTTCCTTATCCATTCGTCTGCTGAAGGGCATCTTGGTTCTTTCCACAGTTTGGTGACTGTGGCCATTGCTGCTATGAACAGTGGGGTACAGATGGCCCTTCTTTTCACTACATCTGTATCTTTGGGGTAAATACCCAGTAGTGCAATTGCAGGGTCATAGGGAAGCTCTATTTTTAATTTCTTGAGGAATCTCCACACTGTTCCCCAAAGTGGCTGCACCAACTTGCATTCCCACCAACAGTGTAAGAGGTTTCCCCTTTCTCCACATCCTCTCCAACACATGTTGTTTCCTGTCTTGCTAATTTTGGCCATTCTAACTGGTGTAAGGTGGTATCTCAATGTGGTTTTAATTTGAATCTCCCTGATGGCTAGTGATGATGAACATTTTTTCATGTGTCTGATAGCCATTTGTATTTCTTCTTTGGAGAAGTGTCTGTTCATATCTTCTGCCCATTTTTTTTTTAAATGATTGTCTGTTTTGTGTGTGTTGAGTTTGAAGAGTTCTTTATAGATCCTGGATATCAACCTTTTGTCTGTACTGTCATTTGCAAATATCTTCTCCCATTCCGTGGGTTGCCTCTTTGTTTTGTAGACTGTTTCCTTTGCTGTGCAGAAGCTTTTGATTTTGATGAAGTCCCAAAAGTTCATTTTCGCTTTTGTTTCCTTTGCCTTTGGAGACGTATCTTGAAAGAAGTTGCTGTGGCTGATATCAAAGAGGTTACTGCGTATGTTCTCCTCTCGGATTCTGATGGATTCCTGTCTCATGTTGAAGTCTTTTATCCATTTTGAGTTTATCTTTGTGTACCGTGTAAGAGAATGGTCAAGTTTCATTCTTCTACATATAGCTGTCCAGTTTTCCCAGCACCATTTATTGAAGAAACTGTCTTTTTTCCACTGATAATGTTTTTAGAATATTTTTAATTTATAGAAAAAGTACAAAGCTATCTCAGTCAGTTCCTTACACCTTACACCTAGTTTCTCTTTTATTAGCTTGTTATTACTATGGTACATTTGTTACAGTAATGAACCGACACTGACAAAGTATTCATTAAAGTCTGTATCTTATTCAGAGTCCTTTACTTCTTATCTGACATCTTCTACCTGATCCACATACATATCGTCTTCATGCTCCTTAGGCTCCTCTGTACTGTGACAGTTTTTTATTACCTCCACAGTTTTAAGGATATAGTATATCATGTATTTAGTAATATGTCCTTTTATTGGGATCTATCTTGCATTTTTTTCTCATGAATATACTAGGATTATGTGTCTTGGGGAGAAAGACCACAGTAGTAAAGTGCAATTTTTATCACATCATATCAAGGGTGTATACTGTCAACATGATATGTCATTGTTAATGTTAACTTAGTTGGCTTGGCGGTTTTCCAGTGTCTCCACTATAAAGTCATTTATTTCCCCCTTTTCTTACTGTATTCTCCAGAAGGAAGTCACTATGTTCTGCCAACATTTAAGGAGTGAGGAGTTATACCTCTTTGAAGGGGCAATATCTTCATGTATGATTTGGAATTGCTCTACGTGGGAGACCTATTTATTATCTCCCATTTACTTATTTATGATTACTTACTAATATCAGTCTGGGCTCTTGGATTTTTCAATTTTATATTTTGAGTTATGGTCAAATACCACTGTACTTCATTGCTCCAATTTTATTCAGCCTTGCCCATTGGGAGCCCTTAGAGTCAACTCTTGCATCTTTTTGCCACATCCCTCTTTGTTATGTGTTTTTGCATGTGTGCATTTCCTTAATTTCTGGGAGCACAAGATATTCCACAATCATCTTGTGTATTTTCTGTTCTAGTCCTAGAATCAGCCAGTTTTTCAAGATGCCCTGGTTCCTTTTACTGGAGAATGACATTAGAAATCAAGATCTGAATGCTAGATATGCTTATTGTTATTGGGTTGTTTTTGCTTTTAGAATCTCTCAGCTGACAGAACAATGAAATATATGACTGAATACTAATTTGTGTATATATACATCTATGTGTGTGTGTGTGTGTGTGTGTGTGTGTGTGTATGAAACTAGCTGTATCAATACAAAGTTCATTCAGATATCTATATTTGGATATTTTAACATACTATTTTCAGTAAGTAGAGAACAGAAAGACAAATAATAAAGATATAGAATATTTGGGCAATGCTATTAACCAAATCAATCATAATAATATTTCTATAGCACAATACCCAAAATATCCATTATATGCATTCTTTTCAAGTACATATGTAACAATCATCAGGTTATACTATATATTAAATTGGGTTGCAGTTGACCAAAGTAGCTGGTCCACAGCCTGTTGATGTAGACTCTGTATTATATCTATCCTCCCCCACATATATATGTATATATACATAAAATGCCTTGTATTATATATCGTATATAGAGTCATTGCTCTTCCTATCAAAATTTTAGTCACTTATATTTTGTAACAAATTGATAACCTAAAATTAAAATTGTCATGGAATGAAAAACTAGAGTAGCCTAGATAATTCTGAAGAAGAAATATGTAGGAGAACTTGGTTATTACATTTCAGAACTTACTGTGTATTTCAGTAGTGAAGAGAGTGAAGTATTAAATTGACAAATGAGAGCAAAATGAAAAATCTAGAAATAAGCACATGGATACGCAGTCACTTGAGTTTAGGTACCAATGCAATTTTGTGGACAAATTCTCAAAATTCTTGAGCAATTTAATTGATGATCAGTATTTAAAAAAATGGAGACACTTCATTCATACCATACATGATCTAATTAATTTGAGATATATTACAGACTTAAATATAATAGCTGAAACAAAAATAAAAATCTTGGAAAAAACATGACCTTGACTTCATGACACTGAGACAGGCAAATATTTGTTACACAAAATCAATAGATGCTAACAATAAATATAATAAAAACAATATATTTTTTAATAAAATTAAAATACACTCATCAGAAGACAGTGTATTTTGAGGCTCTGCTGTTAGGCACATACATGTTAAGGATTGCTGTCCTTTTGGAGGACTGACCTTTTGTCATGTAATGTTTCTATTTATCCCTGATTAATGTTCTTTTTCTGGTATTGGCTGCATCTGAAGTTCATACAGCTACTCCAACTTTCTTTAGATTATCGTTAGCTTGAAATATCTTTCTCCATCTCTTTATTTTTAATCTGTCTGTGTCTTTATATTTAAAGTGGGTTGATTTTAGACAACATAGTGGAGTTTTGATTTTTTTAATCCATTTTCTTTACCATTGGTGCATTTAGACCATTCACATTTAAAATGAGTTTGCCTGGTGCAGCTGATTTAATATCTACTATATTTCTAATTATTTCCTTTTATATTCCTTTAATACCTGGTTCTTTATTTCTTTCTTGTTTATTTGTTTGTCTTATCTTTTTCTGCCTTTTCTGGTTTTATTGAGCATTTTCTGTATTCCATATTCTGTCTACTTTTAGCATATCAATTATAAGTCTTTAAAAAACAGACATGAAGGAACTTTGAATGTGTATTACTAAGTGGAAGAAGCTAATCTGAAAAGACTACACACTGTATGATTCTAACTTTGTGCTTTCTGGAAGAGACAAAACGTTAGAGATAATAAAAATACCAGTGGTTACTTCAGATTCAGGAGTGAGGAAGGAATGAATAGATAGAACACGGGGGATTTTTAGGGCAGACAAACTACTCTATATGACACTGTAATGGGAATACAGAAGGCCAATCACTTGTCAAAATCCATAGACTGTACAATACAGAGTGAAGTCAACTGCAAACTATGGACATTAGTTATAAGGTAATAATATTGCTAATGTCACTTGTAACAAATGTAGCACACTATTGTATGGTGTGATTGGAGAAGGAACTCCACACATTCTTATCTATTTTCAGCAAACCCCAAACTGCTCTGAAAAGAAAATATATTATTTAAAAACAAAACAGAAAATGCAAAGTTATATAAAAAAGTCCATGTAAAGAATGTGAAAATCAAGCCATATACCACAGAGTGTATGACAACAAAGGACTCATCTCCATGAATATGAAAATACTACAAGTCAATAAACAAAAGACAAAGAATCCAACCAATACAAAGTGGGTCAAAGGACAACAGGCATTTCATAAAAGTAGATACTTGAATAGTCAGTAAACATATAGAATGTTCTCAACGGCATTACTGTTCATCAAAATGCTTGACTGTGAAAGCTCAATGGGGAATACTACACATATTCCAGAATACCTGAAATTATAAGTTAACCTGATAAGTTTAGACTGTGAAAAACACGGTTCAATTTAAAGGGTAATTTGTTTTACCGATCTGATAAACTTTTCTGCACTTTCTAATAATATCAGTTATCTACCTATGCTAAGATCAAGGGTAGGTACTCCTTGTAATAGATCCATATATGCCAATGCCCCTTTCAAACACTTGTATAAATTTTTTCATGTAGATTTTATTTATAGTAGTCTGATAACCAAGAGTAGATAGAAATGATAAATAAGTTATGTATATCAATAAAATTCAGTACTGCCCAGAATTAAAAAACAAAATGCCGATGCATTCAACAACATGTATGCATCTGAAAAACTTTACAGTGACTAGAAAAGTAATACTTATGAGTTCATTTATATAAAGGTCAAAAACAAGCAAAATTTATTTATGATGATATAAACCAGAGTATTGCTGTATTGATTGGAAAAGTTAAAATGACACTTTCAGAAATGACGGAGATTCTCTATACCTTGGCCTGAGAGGTAGTCACTTATGGGTTTGTGTGTGAGCATGTGTATGTGTGTGAGTACATATAAACATATATGACATTATCAAGCTCTTAAGAATAGCTTTGCTTTCTACTGTGTGTAAATGACGACTTAAAATTACTATAAAATGGTGTTCCTTAAACAACTATAAAGGCAGATAACAGCTTGTAAAGGCCATGGAATACCAAGGCAGTGCCTCAGTCAGATTTCTGGAACTAGCTATTTGGGTTTATAAAATGAAAGGACACGCGGGGGCTCAGCCAGTCACTGATGTGATGGGAGATAACAAATGCCTTTGGCATCCAACAAACTATCTAATGTGTCCACAATTCCATCCAATATCAATAGAAAAATAATTGCTTGAAATGGCTGTGACTAAAGTTCTGAAGTACTAGGGCAAGTCGTCCTGCACACCACACAACCTACAGCCCTGGGGGTACAAACATATAATTGGGGCCTGACACTCATTCTTAGTTCAGTTTTGTTAATCATTTGTGTAACAGATATGGCATCAAAGAAAACATTTAAAGAATAAGAACAGCAAATTCCATCAGTATGGACTACGGGGGTATATATCTTCTACTGAAGCTATACATGATTTTATGCTGTTATAGATAGAATCAAGGAAACATACATTCTGTAAGCGTATCACAGTACTTATCACACACAGAGAAGTGCTCTAGTCAATAGGCCATTGAAACACTTGTTATTCAAAACAGATGACTGAAAAGTCTCTATGGGTTGTCTTAATAGTTTAAGTGAACATGTCCTTAAGTTCCAGGATGAGAGGAAGTAAAAGTGAGATCTTCACAAGAATCATTTGTAGACTCTAGAGATAGGAATGGATGTATGGGGAAATGAAATTACAAAGCTCTTCATCTTTCTATCTATAAAATTTTTTTCTTCCACAATTCTTTATCCATATTAAAAATTTTATATATGTAAAGAATGCCTAAGACCAAATTTTAATGTCACTGACTTTACCAGTGCATATTTTTAAAGGTATTTTGGGATAAGTCATAACATCAATCCTTGTGGCTTGATTAGGGATACCTATAAATGCAATTTCATTATCAAAGAGCAGGGCTTATCCAATACTCTCTACCTGTCAAATTCGAAATCTGCCTAGAGCTGGGGGCAGGGGTAGGTAAGAAGTGTTAAAAAAGCAGCTTTTATTACCAGCTCTGTAGGTAAATAACTTGCTTGCTAAGTTTAAAAGTCAACCTTAGGTGAAAAAGTAATAAACAGAAATGGGAGACATACCAAATGGAAAAGGTATCCCTAAAAAAGATTAATATACCAGCAAGGAATGCAACTGTGCAATTTCCAAGTGAACATCTCAGAGCAAGAGCATACACTTTTAGTTATCCCTTTCAGAGGTAATGATGACCACGGGTGGGTAGAAGGAGAAAACTCAAGACTTATTATTCCCACAGAAGGAATATTGATCTCCTGTTCCTTCCCCTCGGGCAGAAACATATGTGCTGCCTTGTAAGCCCTGGACCCACTGTTTTGAATGTTCTGTGGGTATGTGAAAAGCTCACCTGGACATTCTGAGTAGGATTGAAATAGCTTTCCTAGAAGGCTGTCAGCATGATGAAAACATATTGCTTATCCAATAGGGACAGTAGAAAATGCTCTTTTCTGGGAGATTGGCAATGCTAGCAATTGGACGTGAGAGAAGATAAAGCTCTAATTATATGTCTTAATTAACTTATTTATTGAAATATTTTATTTATTTATTTGATACAGAGAGAGAGAGAGACAGCGAACACACGCAGGGAGAGAGGAGGAAGCAGACTTCCTCCGGAGCAGGGAGCCTGATGTGGGGCCTGATCCCAGGACCCTGGGATCATGACCTGAGTCGAACGCAGACACTTAACAACTGAGCTAACCAGGTACCCCTATATGGCTTAATTTAATAATAACTTTACCAGAGCTATCAATAAGACAGCTTATTTAGGACAGAGAGTTTATTCATTACAAGGAAAGACTACCAGATACCATGATCTCTGATGCTTTTAAAGGTTGATGACTTTGTGGCCTAGAGAAGTGAATAGGAATTTCAATTGTGTGAATACTAGATGAATTTTAAGTGATAGTGGGGTCATCACAAAGAAGTGTTTTTTGTTTGTTTGTTTGTTTGTTTGATCATCATTTTCTGATGGCCTGAATATTACACAATAGAGTTCACTATGGTGCAAGTCACTGAGTTTGAGTAGTGGGGTAAAATTGAGTCATCTCTACCGGGTATGGGTGGAATAGGAGATGTAGTGCACAGAGCTGACATGTGAAAGCCTGTGTCCTGAACCCTTTCCTATGGTAACTGGAACATTTTCATGTCCACAAACCCAACCACAACCCAGAATTCACAGACTAATGTCCTTTCATCACCATCTCGGTTGGCCAGAAGGTATGGTACATGGGGAAATTAGTACATTGATTTCTCTGACAGAGCTACTTGATGAACACATGATTTAGAGAATTAAATTAGAACCAGACTTGTGTAAATAATAATTTTCCAGGTGGAGGAAATATTTTATGATCTAACCTGAAGCCACCACTTGATGAAAGGCCTCTGAAAATGGTTTTCCAGAAAAGGAAGTCAAGTTGGCTTTATAAAAATTGCACATTCAATAAATGCTTACATCAATGTATAAAAAGCTCAAATGACTGTCGTCGCTAGGGGGATAAGAGTAATTACACTTACAAAAGAATATTAGAACAACTCAAAGGGGATATTATCATGTTTAACAAGATTTGCAAAGGAAATTCCTATTTAAAATTGCATGAGTTAAATCCGATTCATTGTCATGTTGCTAGTAAGATAAATCTTTGTAGAAAATATAGCACAAGATATAAAACAGATAATAAAAATGTATCTTAGAAATATGAAGATATTGACTGAAGATAGAGATTAGTCTAGGAAGTTAAACAGTTTACCTAGAATGTGTTTCTTTTGCATTCTTAGAGAGACCCTCCTTAGGTTGAAAAAGGCATGTGAACATGACCTAACCTCATTGTAAATACGCTAAGAATAGAGGTTCTGAAAACAAACTAACAGCATTTGGTAGGAGGAGAAGACTTCTTTTTTAAATGCTTTAATGAACTATCTCTGGTTTAGGTGTGCCTATAGTAATTAAATGAATGACAAAAAAAAAAAAAATCCATGATTAATGAGGTGTGCTCTGTGGAAATATCCCATGTGAGTCTATGTGAGCTATTTCAGTACAAAATGGAGATGCTTCAAAACCTACAGGCACTCAGTTTTCTAGAGCAGGTGACTAGTCTTTTCACTTAGAGACCTATTCTTTGGACATGGGCTGGAGATCCATGCTCTGGATGGGTTTCTGCACTGAATCCCTCCATCTCTCTCTCCTTCGTGTATTTCTATAGATTGCGTGTATCCTTGAAATTATTAGTAAGGCTTGATATTGGGTAAATATGTCTGATCAATGCAAGTCTGATTTGACAATTCCCAATCACTTGTCTTTGCTCAGAAGGGAAGAAGAATTACTTATAATTCCTTAATCAGAGACATCCTAATGCTTTTCTCGCAGGTATCTTTTTTTCTTGGTTCAGAAGTCCTCTCAAAACTTTCATCTTCAACACATAGGTTCAGTTTAAAAGAAAAGAAAATTCCTAGGAATTTTGTTGTTCTAAGACTAATTCTCATTTAGTCAACCCAAACGTCTCCATTTCCTAAAGAACACACAGTTTAAAGAGAGAACAAAGTTGAATAGTGAGGAGATTTTAAAAACAGTAAAGAAATTAAAATAAATATATATTTCGGAAGCATGTTCTATAATTGATATTCTATGCAGTCGCAGCGTTAAACATACTGCCTGTGGTAGATTCCTCACATTAACTTCAGTGGAATCTCAGTGTTTATAGAAGCTTTTAAAATTCTGCAATACATTTCTTCATTTTTATTGGAAAAGATTATAGTTCATTCTTAGTAATATATCAAACATTCTTTTTTAGAAAACCTAATAAGTCAGTAACTTGACATATATAAAGACATAATTTAGGTTCAATTGTTATGGAGTAAATTTGAAATTTTAACTATTATTCTATTAAAATTTCTCTATTATACTTCAAACATTTTATTAAAAATAAAACTTATGCACTAATATAATGCAAGTGCACTCACAAAGCATTCTTTCCTAGATATTGCCATGGATACCATCTTAGTGAATTTATCATTATGTAATACGAATCCTTATCCCAGTCTTTTATTTATACTTTCTTCCTAAGTAGTTTACTTAGTCAAATGACTTTAGATGCAAATTATACGTATCTTCATCCCTAATTTTTCTACTGTCTTTTCAAATCTAATATTTAAATGCCTGCCTTTTCTACCTATCAATGTGTCAAATAGGCCATTTGAAACAATATACGGCCAGAGCGCTTGGGAGGCTCAGTCGGTTAAGTGTCTGCCTTCTGCTCAGGTCATGATCCCAGGGTCCTGGGATCTAGTCCAACATCAGGCTCCCAGCTAAACAGGGAGTCTGCTTTTCCTCTTGCCTTCCTTGTTGCTGGTGTTCTCTCTATCTCAAATAAATAAATAAAATCTTTAATAATAATAATAATAAAGTAAAACTTTATATGGCCAAACAAGATTCTCTATTTCTCTCTGAGCCACTTATTACTCATCCCTTCACCCGGCTTTTTCCACTGTGGTAAATAGTGCTATCCTGTGTACGACTGATCAAACTAAAGTTGGTTTCTCTCCTTCTTATGGTCTCAATTCTTCTGTTAACATCTTAGTTCAACTTAGTTTATCTTTGCCAGCACTGTTGACCACCTTAATTGCTTCATTGGCCTCCTACTCAGTCTCCTTGAATCTCATTCTCCATTAGAATCCATGTTCAAAAAAAAAAAAAAAAAAAGGATCCATGTTCCATACATCAACCAGATTGATTCGTTTCAAAACAGAATCCGTTTATATGAATCACCTGCTTAAAATACATCCATGGGTTTTCATTGAACTAGATTACACACACACACACACACACACACACACACACACATCAATAGTAAATAATAAACACAAAACACAAAGAAAACCAATAGATTACCATGGCTTTCAAGAACCTACCTGACCTTGCCTCTTTATACCTCTCCTTACTTCTCTCCTCACTCACCGAGCTACATTTGCATTTGCTTTCTTTTTTCATCATGGATTTCAATATAATTGATCAAAAACTCTTCAATTATAATGACAGATTGACCATCTTGCTTAAGGTCACGTTAGAATTTTTTTGTGGAAAAATGACTAATCATTTTTCATTCTTTTCTATAAATGCCTAAATTCCAATTAACAACATTCACCACAACTTCCTTCATTTGTGATCAGTCATCAATTATGAATATTAATACTCCAATTAGATTTAGAAAAAGTTAGAACTTTTCCCTTGGTAACTGCCCAATTTTTCCCATTCTTGAAAAACTAAACTATTATTCTTTGAATTTTAGAAATTTGTCTCTTGTAGTGAAGATAAAAAGAATTGTGATGTAAAGAAAGAAAAATAAATGATAGTTTTAAATTATAATAGTGACAAAACTTCATAAAACCAAATGCTGGCTATGTCATGTATGTCATCATAAAATTCAATTTTAATAACAATTTATATTGGACTGTTAGAATATGTCCATAACAAGCTATAAAGTACTCACTGTGAACTAAAACCAAACATCAATAATCTCTAGTTCCTCAACTATTCTTTTTCTTTTTAGCTGTTGGCTTCATTTTTCATTTCAAACATTAGCTCTCACTATCTGAAATGTTTCCTCCTCATGTCTTTGCAGTATTAATTTCTGATTGCTGTTCAAAGTTCAGGCTAAATGTTACAATATCCAGAAGACCTTAGTTATACTCTGTATTAATTTCCTATCACTGCTGTAACAATTTACCACAATCTCAATGGCCTAAACTAACACAAATTTATTACCTTTGGTTTTTACAATTCTCTAGGTCAGAAGTCTGACGGTCTAATCAGGCTATAATCAAGGTATCAGTAGAGTCACATTCCCTTCTGGAAGTTCTAAGGGAGAATCCATTTCCTCCCTTATTAAGTTTCTAGAGGCTGCCTGGTTCCTTGGCTCATAGGCCCCTCCTCTGTCATCAAAACCAGTGATACCAGGTCAAGCGATTTTCACATGGCAGCTGTCTGAAACTTTTGTGTTTCTCTCTCCCTCCTTCCATCACTTTGCCTTTCCCTCCTTCCTCCTCCCCAACCATCTCAAGGTCAGCTGATTACCAACCTCAGTTCTCTTTTGCCACATAAATATGCCAAAGTCGCTGATTCTGGGTATTAAAAAACATACTTATACATGAATGTTCATAGCAGCATTATTCACAATAGCAAAAAGGTGGAACCAAAGATCCATTAATGTATGAAGGGATAAACAAAATGTGGTATATTTATACAATGGAATATTACTCAACTATAAAAAGAGAAAAGATAAAGAAAATACTGATATGTGCTACAGTGTAAATGAATCTCAAAAATATTATGCCAAGTGAAAGAATCCAGAAATAAAAGATGACATAATATATGATTACATTTATATGAGATATCCAGAACAGATAAATTTAAGGAGATGGAAAATAGGTTACTGGTTGAGAGGGACTGGAGACAGAGGGACTACTGAGTGAGTACTTAAAAAGTATGGGTTTTCTTTTTGGAGTAATGAAAATGTTTTGGAACTAGATAGAAGTGATAGTTGTACATTGGAAGTGTACTAAATTCTGCTGAATTATATACATCAAAATGGTTAATTTTATGTTAACAATACTTCCATAAAAAGTTAAGAAAGATCAAGTGATAAAATAATCATTTGGATCCTCTTTAATTTGATTTCCTTTCTTTTCTGTTATCATGAACTTTTACAACACTACATAAATAGAAGGCATCCTAGATGCTTCCAGTGAGGAGTTCACTTGCCCGGGAGTATGCATTATGCAAACAGTAGACTTGTCATCAACAATCTTGGACACTAAAAGATAAATGAGTGATCTTTGTTGTGCATGCTTATGTTCATGTTCAAATTATTTTGAAACTGAATTCCATACTCAGTAAAATTATTAATTAAAGGAGAAGATAAAATGAGATAATTCATGCATGAACACAGAGAGTTTACCACCATGTGTCATTCATAAAACAACTGAAAAGTTTAGACATCATATTAGATTTTCAATTAATAATATAATTATGATACAGGAGACCTTTTTGTTGAGAATGGTATTTGTAAATTTTCTCAACATAAAAGAAAACAACTAGTTAACTATAAACAAAAATCTCTGGAACGTATTCACAGTTCAGTTAGAAAACAAACTAAAAGGTAGCATGGTTTTAATAACTGGTAAATAGGAAGAGAAGAAAATTCATATGATTTTGAAGCTTTGAATTTTTTTTTAAGGTTTTATTTGTCTTTGACAGAGATCACAAGTAGGCAGAGAGGCAGGCAGAGAGAGAGGTGGAAGCAGGCTCCCTGCTGAGCAGAGCGCCCGATGATGTGATGCGGGGCTTGATCCCAGGACCCTGAGACCATGACCCGAGTCAAGAAGCTTTGAATATTTTAATTGGTCATTTAGGTGACATTGATTTTCAAATGTAGATTATAACTCCAATTGTAAGTTGGGTATCAGCTGATACGTTTAGACCTTGATATTTTAGCTAAAACTACACAAATCGCCTTTTACTGTGCTATTAAAATCCAAAGCCCTCTCCATTAGCTAAACAATTATCAAAAGTGCTTATACTCCATCACTTCTACTCCTCTCTTGTATGTTTTCCAAGTCATCTCAGAAATAATTCCTTAAGTAGAGAAAATAAGGAAACAGTTAACCCGCTTAATTTCCAACCAAACTAATCAGTGGACCAGCCAACAGACCTACTAACAGACCCATATACTATTTTTATTTTATTGGAGGAGATTATTTATTTATTTATTTACTTACTTATTTATTTAATCTGATCCAAAAGCAAAAAAAGGAGGCACAGTTGAGGGCAAGACCTGTGCTGGCCACATAGAAGACTAACCATCACCAGGAGACTTTGGAACCACTCAAGATACTGACTTGCATTGTAGATGTTGGCTGAAAGGCCTAATGAGGAAGCAAAAACTTTTTTTATCATCTTCTGAAAATGTCTCCTTCTTTATAGCAACTCTTCTTATTTTAATATTTTCTGTTTATTTGTGTCCCAAATGAGATAAGGTTTAGTATCATTTCGTATGTGAAAGATTACAGAGGTACTTCAATGCAGAATATGCCTCAATTTGGCATGATGAGCTACTTATTTACATACTTAATTATTTGGGGCATATGACAATAAAATCTTTAATATTATTAAACCAAATAAACAAACAGACCCAGGATTTTTTGTTATTTTTGCTTTGTTTTGTTTTTAATTCTCAAGTTCTATATTTATCAGAAATTTGTCAGTTTTGCTTTCATTTTTTTAACTCTCTTATTACTTGATTTCAGGAAACACATACAATGTACTATAATATTTCATCATTGATATAGTTATTAAAAATCGAGCTTATCATAAAAAAGCTTATATTATTTTATATAATCTGGGATTATAACACAAAATCAACAACAAAAAAGCTAAGAGTACTGTATATTTATTACATAAGCCAAGGCACACTCACTTTGACCCCATACACAGAAATCTAGTATTCATTATGTGTTCACTATGTTTAAGCCCTTTTTGCTATCAAACCCAAGGTTTTCTTTCTGACTTTTACTGATTCTTCACAGTGCAAAACAGCCTCCTGTCACCAATAATCCCCCTGATCTCTACCTCCTTTGGTGGAGAACCCATCAACAGGAAAAAAACAAACTTTATCCTTTTACCTGTGTTTTGTTGATTTAGATTCTGCCCTAAAGATCTCAGTCTGTAATCAGTTTATCAAATAATTTGTGAACAAAAATTATTTCCTTAATAAAAAGAATCTTCCTGACATCTAAGTTAATATAGTTTCCTACCCCCCCCAAATCTCCTCTCTTTGAACAATTAATCTGCACAGTGATTTCATGAGAATATGAAAGAAGTTACACAATTACCTAGATTACTATTGTTTTCAAAAACAATTACTATAATACACAAAAATACTCTGACAATTGATCAGAACTCATTAAATCATAATAGAATTGATCACTTAGAACTACTGGTAGTGATATGATCTTCAATCTATAGCATTTGGGCATTGTCCTTTTTAAGGATAGTGTTTGCTTTGCTTAGAGCAAAATGTAAAAAATAATATAGTATCAGAATAATTTACATTCCTTTGTAGTTTAGCGGCGTATCGGCTTCTGACTCTAATCCCCTGTGAGAAGCTATCTACTGGACTTTTAAGTTAATTTTGATATGTCACTTACATCTCAGACTCTCTCACAGCATATAGAAAAAATAAGGGTAAGCACAAAGACAATGAATGCCACTTCTGTGTTTCCTAGTGCATGCTAACAGCAACAGTTCTCTGCTGAGTTTTGAGCCTAGCCAGAACATTATAGGATAAAATCAGCACCGATGAATGAATGAATGAATGAATGAGCACCATTACTGTTCTCTCAAAAGATTCTAAAATAGTGAAATCTGGGAGTATTAACATCATTATTGTATATATTTTTTCTAGAATGATGAGCACAGGTGCAAATTGACTCTTATCATGTATCCCTGTACATTAGTGCAGATTGGTGATTATGTCTTTGTTACTCTTTAAAAAATGATACATTTCAGTGTATTGCAAAGTTACTCCCAGAGATTAGATAACTCAATGAATGTTAATTGAATAATAAAATGAGAATATGGGAAAATGTGATTTTAACTTGAACTTAAAGTTTATTAGAAAGAAATAGCACTGATTAGTAGGAGTTTGAAAGTCTTTCTGAATAAATGCTAATATGATTTTGGAAAAGACATTTAATCCATCTCACTAAATTGAAGGGCTTTTACTAAATTATATTCAAGGTTCATGGCAACATTCACATTAGTTTTCCATTAAAAGGAAAAAAAAAGGTGTGAATATTCATGTTAAATATAATCAAGAAATTGTGAGTAGTACTTTCATAAGCTTTGTAATAGAGGTGTCATTGTGATTTATTTTATTGTTTTGTTCAAGGAAAGATTCTCCTCATAAAACTTGTGTTCAATCTAGAGAAAGTCTCTATGTTGATTCATACATGCATATACACACATACACATTTTAGAACATGTTGATTGAGAACTTTTTTTAAATCTGTATTTTACTAAAGCCAAAACGTCTAAGAACATCACAAGGAAACTGTTATTTCTACTCTCTAGAAATTTGGTCTATTGAGTTATGGCATATCCTTTCTCGATGAATGCACAGGAGTCAAAGCCAGAAAATATATAAAACTATAAATTATGTGCTATTTTTTCCATTAATCTTTCTCTGTTCCCAGAAAAATAGTGTGTTGATTGAATAAAAGAATTTCGCCTTCATGAATCAAATAGATTTTCTCAGTGACATTATATTGAGGCCTTGTAATTATTTATAAGAGATAAGTAGAATAGCTTCTGATCTAGCAAAATTCCAATCACTTATTTCCTTCCAGCTAATAACTTCAATTCTTATTTGTCTCCTAGTGATTTTTACTGGGACAGACAATGAAGAGATTAATCAGTTACTAGAGACTGGCATAATATCCTTTACCCATGATCTTCCTTTTTAACAGAACAGTTATAAATCTATTTAAAAAATAGAGTCTTATAATTAAGACATCCAGCAAACATTGACTTTTAACTTGGCTATATTTGTATAGTAGTTTTCATATTACATCATTAAAATAAAATATCTCTCTTTTGTAGTTGGTAATACACTTATGAGCTTTATGATCAGGAAACAGTAATTGGACAACTAGAAACTGAATTCATTATTTTAGCCTAATTATGTGAACACTTTTGGTTTTGTCCCAAGAAATGTGGAATTCATAGTGACGGAGAGAACCAGAGTACTAGATTTTCTCTCATTTTCTATGTAGAACTGATTCAAAAGCATTGCAGCAGCAGTAACAACAAAGTTAAAGATTTTAAATTAATTCTATGGCAATATAAAATAAAGCAGAACATTTTATATTTTCATAAGCAGTTAAAAGTTAACTATATAAATCTTTTTGGTGGCTTTAAACATATACACACTACTATAATATCATAATATTATGTACTATTTTTGCCAACCGACTTCTATGCTATAGACCTCTATGTTCTGATCAACCTGCTCTCCTCTTCAGAACTAGGGAACTCTTCCCCAGGTCACTGACAAAGATTTGTTGTGCACTGCAGCTCAGTGAAAGGGAACCACCTCACCAAAAGTTCAACCCTTTCCCTGGGGCTCCCCACCCCCAATGCTTGATTCACAGTGCAAAGTTCCACACTCCTTATTTCAGTCTGGGGTAGCTCTGAAGGGCAGATGCAGATTTAGAACTCTTCATGGCATTGGCTTTCATACCATGTTACTGTTTAATTTCCTCTGTCCAATCCTGTATCTTTACTTCCTTATAGTTCTGGTTCAAACTGTTTCCTGAGAGATCTTCATATAAAGCTCTGTCTCAGGATCTGCTGTTGTAGGAAAACATCTAAGATGCAATCCATATTCAGAGTATTCTTTTAGTATTTTTATTTTATTTTATTTATTTATTTGACAGAGATCACAAGTAGGCAGAGAGGCAGGCAGAGAGAGAGAGAGAGAGAGGGAAGCAGGCTCCCCGCTGAGCAGAGAGCCCGATGCGGGACTTGATCCCAGGACCCTGAGATCATGACCTGAGCCGAAGGCAGTGGCTTAACCCACTGAGCCACCCAGGTGCCCCCATATTCAGAGTATTCTAAACGTACATCGTCTGATTTCTTCCATGTGTCCACCCAAAGAACAAAATATTTAATTTTGGTAACGCTATTACTTGTTTTCCCTTTTCTTTTTTCCTACAATAAATGAGGGAATCTCTACTAACATTCTCCACTTACTCTTCTAACATTCCCAAGAGAGTTCTTTACAGTTTGGCTTCTACCCACAAAATTGAAATGCTTTTTTTCAGTTAACAAGCCCAGTATTTCCCTTAGTCCAGCTAAATAAATACATTACTCTGACATCATTTACTACACAGCTATTGCAAATTATCCTTGCTTGAGCTTTATAGTATTGAACTTTTCCGATTCTCCCAGAGTCTGTCTCTATCTGTATTTTTCTGACTCTTGCTCTGAAAATACATTCATTCCTTAGTTTCTGTCTTAGAGTCTCTTCTGTTGTCTTGTCTTCTCTAGTGTTCTCTTCTCTTGTCTTTTCTCCCTGTGCTTGTTGCCCTGGTAATTTAATTCCTGTCAGTGTCATCAAACACCATATTTTCCTGAGTAAGTTTTTCTGAAAGAGTATCCTTGCTTGTAATGTTGAAGATGAAGTCAACAACAACAACAACAAAAAAAAGATTCAAAACCAAGTCCTGTTGGATTGCTTCTCTGGAAATTGGGACTGTATCTATCCAAATTTAAATTGATTATAAATCAAAATCCTTGAGAAAGTTAATTACTTGAACTATAAATTTCCTCAGAAAGAATACTTATGAATGTGTTCATTTGTTTAGTATCAAAATACATTCCAGGCACCTTTTTAGGCACTGTGCATATAGCAATAAACCATGCGTGTGAAAATGCCTGCTAAATGGAACTTATATTCTACTAGGGAGAACAGTGAGAGGTACTCACATCCTATTTTACATTACATCCATAGTTTTCAAACTCTATTTTTTTATTTCATATGGCCTTTATTTGTCATTAGATACAAATTATAGACCCACTGTGAACCATCAACTATGCAATACATTGTATCTGAGAGATAAAAAATAACATTAATTTAATGGATTTCATTACATTTGAATGGAATGCTAGGTATCCAAACAAAGGGAATATAAAATGGTATTATTAGAGTACATATAGAAGTATGTTCAGAAGTGAAAAGAAAGCTGGAGAGATTTGAGGGAAATTTTTCTGGAATTGATGGTATATGAGGTGAATTTTGATAAATGACTAAATGTTTTTTTAAGTAAACAGCAAACCAGAGAGGTGGGAGGTGGTTTAGAACACTGAAAAAAGAATAGGGGCATTTGGGTGGCTCAGTTGTTAAGTGGCTGCCTTCAGCTCAGGTCATGATCCTGGCATCCTGGGATCAAGCCCCGCATCAGGCTCCCTGCTTGGCAGAGAGCCTGCTTCTCCCTTTCCCTCTGCCTGCCTCTCTGCCTACTTGTACTAGCTCTCTGTCAAATAAATAAATAAAATATTTTTTATTTAAAGAACACTTAAAAAGAATAAACCATTTATAAAATGCCAGAGGTATAGAAACATGACATGATCTGAAGACAATAACCGTTTCAGTATGGTCAGAAGTCTAACCTTTGGCAGGGGTAGTGGCTAGAATTTAAAAAAGAGTGATGGGGCCAGGTCTGGACAGGTTTTCATGCCACACAAGTTAGATAGAAATGTCAGTACTTTGTCTTATTGTAAAAGCAATACATGCAAATGAGAGAGAATCGAGATATTAGACAAGAATTAAACCAAAGTAAATATAAAGACCCCGTCTGTCCTCACCTCACTGACCTGAAACATAGTCTAATAAATCAGAGGTATAAATACATAACTATTAACCAATGTTGTTTATCCTCCTGAAACTTAAAATCTCTTGCATTTGAAATTATTTTTTTTTTTACTAATTTACCTCAGCTAGCTTCTTGTATTATTTCATACAGTTTCCTGCACTTGTTTTCCACAATGAAGTACTTGTTTAAGTAATCTTCATTGAATGGATATTTAGTTTTGTTCCTTTTTTGTTGTCATTGGTTATTATATCAAGTGCTAAAATGAATACTCTGGTCTATATATCTTCATATATGTCTAAGAATATATCTCTTGGGAAAATCGGTGGTGTGGGAATTGCTGTATCAGTTATTAACTATCATTTTATTCTTGTGTTAGTTTCGGATACTTATAGCTATAAGGTACTTCAACATCTCACGCCAAGTGTCAGGCTTTTTCATTTTTACAAGGATCATTGAAGAACAACAGCATTTCACTATTGTTTTGATATTATTTTTACTATTGTGGGTAGAGAATCTGTTCTAATGCTAATTGGTCAAAAAGGCTTTTCAGAATGATAATCATTTAAAATCATTGAAATATCAGTTAATAAATTCGAGTGAAAAAAACTTTTCCCTTTGTATGTATGCTCATATTCCTATGGCTGTTGGATTATGTGATTCTTGTAAACATTCACTGTAAACCTGAGCTATCTTAGCATAATGTCTAAAACATATCAGTACATAATTGTAGAGTTTAATGGGATTGTATTGATAGTTTAAAAATTCAAAATTTCCTTCTCTTGATATCTGTACTTATTATTTCTTTTAATTATCTTTTCCTTATCTTATTTCAGACATTAAGAAGTCTATATTTTTCTTAGTCTGCTGTTTTTACTAGTATACTGAAAATTATATATAATTACATATGTATACATATTTATTTATATACCTTTTTCAAAGTAAGTCTTTTGAGTTTCAAAACTTCTTCATAAAAACCAATTTTAAATTATTGAAAATTTGTAATGATAAATTTTTAAATTTATAATTTAAAATTTTTAATTAAAATAAAATTTAAAATGTAAATTTTAAATTCTAGTAATTCAAGGGATGTTAGGTTTTTGTTTTTATGGAAATGTCACAAAGCTAAAGTAGTCATTGTCTTTTTCTTTATACTACATACAGGTTAATTTATAGTTACTGACCTTTAATTAATGTTTTTCCTTATCAATTAAACTTTTTCAAATAACTTAGTGGAGAAATGAAGATAAAGCATGTTGTTTTAAAAGTAAAATAAATCATCGGTTTATTTATTGTTTTTTTAACAACTTGCCTAACCTTAGAAATTCATGAAAAGAAATAACCTTAGTGAGGTTAATATATATACGTGCACATGATGTATATGGTTCCATTTTCATATAAATGGTTTCCCGATATTGCATTGCTTGGCTAATCATGATCAAGCTTTGTTCTTCAAGTTAGATCATACTTACCAGGGCTATTAATCTAAAATAAATAAATAAATAAATGATTTTAACAACTCCAAAGAAGTATGATAGAATAATTGAGTACATCCTGAAGTTTTTGCATTAATAATCAGAACCTTCATTCCTCTGCCTTCACTGAATTTTCTTTCCAATGACTTACATGGACTAGATCTTACTTATTTGAGAAAAAACTCATTTTTCAAATTTGACCTTGTCTTGTATACCTGTGTCCATGTAAATAAGATGATTTTTCTCATAAATGTTGCAAATCCTACAGTGATTCAAATGTCTAGGGTGACTATAATAAAAATGGTCCTGAGATCTTTACATATTATTCAAACTGAATATGAACATAAACTTTCATTTCCTTTAAATTTTCTGATCCATAGTGGGGAAAAGAATGTTAGCAGTAAAAACCTCAGAAATGCTCCTGACATAGAAGAGGCTATTCTTATCACAATTCACACATTTCAGCTACCTTTTATTCTACGAAGTTCCTTTGACATAAATGCAAACTCTGCTTCTTTTCATCTTTATGCAAAGCTAAAATGGGAACCTCTATTTCTAGCCTTGACCACAAAGTCAGAAAAGAGAATGTGTACTGTATGATTCTAGCATTATTCACCATGAAAATGGTCAAGACGAAGCACATATTACCAGGAGTGAAATGACATGAGAGAAAATTAGGATTCACTCATTGGTCATATTATATCTCATAGAATACAAATGAAGGTTATTGCCTTGAACACATCATTTTTAAGAGGCAATTATTATACTCTGGGGAGTGCTAACTACAGCAATGTATTCTCACTCCCACTCTTTCATTCCAACATTAGAGAAATACCTGTTCAGTAGGAACAACTTTAAATGGTATTATCCTTTGTGGTCTCAATGCACAAAATTTATTTTAAGTAAAAAAGAAGGGAGTTCAGAGCAAATCATTTTCATGCAACTTATTATTTGTGTATGTTGCTAAAATCAACTAATGGTTGAAATACACTATGGCAAGTGGATTTTCCTTAGGATATTTGCTCAAGATGCTTAGTCTCTTTACAAAGAAAGCTGTTCTTATTTTTGTAATGTGTGTGTGTGTGTGTGTGTGTACACACGAGTGCACGTGTGCACACGCATACATGTATGCATCCACCTGCCACTGTGCCAGGGCATTGGAATGTAAAAGATTACAGAATTTTTCTTTTCATAGCCAGCACAAAAACAACTCGCAACATACACAAGCTCAAGAACTCATACAAGTGCACATGCATGTACACACACACACACACACACACACACACAGACAACTGTGTGATAAGAAGATATAAAAACGCTATATAGTGAAATAGGACAGAGAATGGCAACCCCACTGACTGGCAGATGGTAAACAGCTCGTAAGAACAATATCATATGTAAACTTTTACATTTGAACAGGATTTACTATGCAGAGAATAAATTGGAAGGTCTAAATAAACTGTAGAGATGTGGGGATTAAGTGATAAGTTAAATATGGGGTGATTATGTTATGAAGAATAGTGAATGCCCTATTCATGTTTTGTTTTGTTTTGTTTTAAGATTTTATTTATTTATTTGACAGACAGAGGTCACAAGCAGGCAGAGAGGAGGAGGAAGCAGGTTTCCCGCTGAGCAGAGAGCCTGATGCGGGGCTCAATCCCAGGACCCTGAAATCATGACCTGAGCCGAAGGCAGAGGCTTTAACCCACTGAGCCACCCAGGCACCCCCTTATTAATGGTTTTGAAATAACAGTAATCTCAACATATTTGAGTTTTACCCTAGGCAAGAACCATTAAAAATGTTTGAAGATGATAACATGGTTTCTAAATATGGTTTAGAAAAAGTACTCTCATAGAGTATATAAAGGTAATTTGAAAGACAAAATGAAAGTCAGAGGGAATAGGACTGGTTGGAGATTTAATATAAGAAAGCTGATGAGAGATGCGGAGAGACGACTTACGGTGGAAACACATATGTCTCCACACTTACGAGTTTGGAAGGTAAATGAATAGAAACCGATCAATCACCAAAGAGGTATATACTCATGCATTTGTTTTACTTTAATCTATTTTGTATATTAAATGCTTTTCGATGGCCGCGTCAGGCCAAATATTAAAAGCATTTTCATCAGGACTCACAGCATATGGTCACACACTTAAAAATGTCTTCTGGTTCTGCACTTTAGTTGCAGGTTGGGGGTAGGAGGAAGAAACTAAAAAGTGGGAATGATGATTCTTAATTTTAGGATTGCTAGCTGCAGCAAGGTAATAGTAACCTTCTATTTTTTTCCAATTTTAAAATGATAACTGGTTATGAGATGGGCTTTAAATTGATTATTGAGAGTGCTATCTATATTAGCTCTATATTGTGGGTTCAGTTAATGGCTTAAGAATTTGGAGAACCTAAGCTACCCATGGTCTGTAACCTTTAAAATGTTGTGCTAAGAATCTGATTGCATAAGTATATTATTTGCTTTTGTTCTTTTGCTTGCAGTCACTTTTATGGCAACTATTTTATCTTGCAGTCTCTTATTGAAAAAAGTTCCTTGAAGATAAGCTGTGCAAGCCATATTAACTATTGATATCCAGGACAGACTGAATTTAAGTTTTATCACAAGTATATAATTATAGAGTATTATCCATCAATTTCAGCCTCTTCCATGATTGAAACTTTTCAAGTGATTCTAACAAGTTTCACCAGTTTGAGTGTCTGTCTCTCTATCCTAATACAACTTAGGGAATATCTGTTAATTAATATTTCTTTGAGTGGATTTTTTTTCATTTTATATTGTGATCACATTGTTTAATATAGTATTATCACTGAATTTAAGGTCCAAAACAGTGTTTATAATTCATTTTTACAACTTAAAGTACATTGAAATATCAACCAAATAATATGTGATGTTTATATTAATTTATATGGCTCTCGATTTTATGTAATTATCTTACATAATATATTTTAAGACTTAATTTATTGTCTCTTCTGCTTCATTGTGTTAACATCATGTCTTCATGTTAAGGTCATATTTAGTGAGCAGAATGATGATTTTTGTGCTTATGAAGATAAGTAAGTAAGTAAGCATGATATATATAATGTTATATATGTTGGAGTTAGCAAAACTCCACTAAAACAATTTAGGGAGTAGGGAAAATATCTGCCTGTTTAGTTTAGCTGTCTTGTGCTTAATGAGTGTAGTGATAACAATAGTGATAATAATATCACAGTCCTGTGCTCAAAAACCTGGATTAAAATCAACATTGAACTGAGTGCTCATATGTACCAGGCACTGAACTGTAAGAAAAAAAAAAATCTATATTTTCAACGAGTAAACCATCTGAATAGATATAATAGAAGTGTTTTTATAAAATGCAGTAAAAACAAAATGGTGATGTTGGTTTTTATTTTACATAATTTTGTTACATATACAGGAGAATGAAAGATTAGATAGTTCAAAAGATAAAGGCTAGTTGGTGACACCTGAGTTCTTGCCCTCACATTGTCACTGATGTATTGATGGGATGAGTGGGGGTGTTCAAAATCGCCCTGGAAAGAAGGGTCACTAATCACTGATCTCATAGGGTGTTTGAGATGCTGAGACTGGAAAGGCAGAAGTATAACCCTAAAACAGACCTGCTGGTCCAGACAAGAAATGAATAGAAAATATTTACAAATGGCCACTGCAGATTTTCATTTGGAGGTCCGAGTTTTCCAAGAAGGAAAGAGTGAACCACCATGTTTCTTAACAAGCTAGAAAATCTCAAAATACCAATGATTTATCCTTTAGAATGACATATCACAAAAAGGAATCCATTCCCACTATCATCTATGACTTAAAAAAAAAAAAAACACTCTGAATGTTTTACCTAACATAATAAAACGAGAAACAGAAATAATAGGTATATCTTGGGGCACCTGGGTGACTCAGTCAAGCATCTGCCCTTGCCTCTGATCATGATCCCCACGACTTGGGATTGAGTCCCACATGAGGTTCGCTGCTCAGTAGATAGTCTGCTTGTCCCTCTTCCTACCCTCGCTGGTGCTCTCTTTTGCTCTCTCTCACTGTTTCTCTCACTAACTCTCTCAAATAAATAATAATAACAAAAAAATAGGTATATCTTATTTTGAAGAGGCACATTGGAAAAATACTTAAATCTTACAATATGATAAGCCCTAGTGGTGCACGAACCCTGCATTCACATTATGAAGTTTTTTTCAAAAGCAGTCTTGGTATTTCGCTGCATTGGACAAATATACCCACTGGGAATAATTGTGAAAATATGGTCAAAACAAACAGTTATGGAGACAGGCAAAACTGATGACCAATCAAAAGAGGGAATATTACAAAGGGTATGACCTTGAGTTATGCTTTTTATGGCCTATTCTATTACCAGACTCTTCCTCTAAGGGTACTTGGCAGTTACAGGGTTAGTGACAATATATTTAGAGCCCATGCAGAGAGAAGCAGTATTATTTGGCTGAGAAGACAGTGGTCAGAGTTTGAGTTTGCCAGAGGAACTAGAAATTAGAGAGCACAATCTTGGGGAGGAGTCACAGGGAAAGTAGCCTCCAGGTCCCTACTAACATTTCCAAGTTGATGTCTAACTTCATATGCTCAAGATCCAACTCCAAAATACTTACTAGAAAATATCAGCAAGAAGGCTAAGAAACTGAACAGATTCCATCAGTAGGAAACAGAAATTAGATTTGTTATTGCCAACTTAGTGTGCATTTGCAAATACTGCAGACCCTCTGTAGAGCTCAAGAAGGGAAAAGTCCTGAAAGTAATGACAACATTGAACTAGTTCTGCCATAATACGAAATCTGTACATGCAGAAAGAGGGACAAAACAAATTGACAATATTGATAATTGGCAAATCCTGCTGAATGGTGTATGGAAGTTCTTTGAACAACTTGAGTGGCCCTCTGGAAGTTTAAAATTATGTCAGACTAGACTTAAAAGAAATATACAGGGATATTGACTAGAATGGCATTTAATCTTTAGAGGAAATTTTAGTCTTCTAACATCAAGGCGTGTTGTATTTTTCCGGATAAGTCTCCTCCAGTGTTTCTAGCATTTGTAGAATGCTGAATCTGTGAGAGTTCCAGTTTGTTCATGTCATGATTTCCCCTTGGGATTTATTTATTTATTGTTTTTTACTCCTAGTCATTCTGGTGTTTGAGTGGTTTAAATCTGCATTCCCTAATGAGCTGAGCACCTTTTTATATATACGCTAATTGGCCACTTTGGTATCATCTTTTGTGAAATAACTAGTCAGTCATTTTGCTCATTTTCATATTTGCCTGTTCATCTTTTCCTTACTGATTTATGTACTTCTATAGGCATATGATATTTGTCATACCTATTACAGCATGTTGTATATGTATTAAAATTGCCTTTATCAATTTGTAGACATTTTATCAACTTATACCTCCAAATAAATACTTCAG
This sequence comes from Mustela nigripes, assembly GCF_022355385.1. Lineage (NCBI taxonomy): Eukaryota > Metazoa > Chordata > Mammalia > Carnivora > Mustelidae > Mustela > Mustela nigripes. The sequence goes on from NC_081568.1 coordinate 21,022,791, forward strand.
CATCTATAACCTAAGAACAAGAAAATTATCTAATATAATCATGGTATAATTATAAAGTTAAAGAAACAATAATATAATTGCATTTAACATTAAGATAAACAGTCCCTCTTCAAATATGCCAATTGTTCTAATAATGAATTTGTGATCATATGCTACCAAAATTCAGCATTCAGTCCAGGGTCACACATTTCCTAAAACAGGTTTGTCATTTTAGTCTCCTGAATCAGAAACTGTTCCTGAGACTAGTGGAAACTGACAAGCTAATTTTAAAAGTTTACGAAAATGCAAAGGACCTCAGAAGCCACAGTGATCTTGAAGAAGAGGAACATGGTTGAGGGACTTATATGACTAGATTAAAAAACAAAACAATAATGCTTTGAGAATTAACACAATCTGGTATAACATAAGGATAAACGAAAAGTTCAACAAACACATGCACACATAAACAGTCACATGAATTATGCAAAAAGTTACAAATTAGAATTAGATACAGAGTAGTCTTTAAAAAAAGAAATGCTAGAGCAAATCTAGGTCTGTATGAGCTCTTCGATCTCTACTTTACATCTAGTCCATAAGTGAATTTAAATTGGCTTGTAAGACCTAAACATGGTAGATAAAACAATGAAACTTCCAAAAAAAAAGCAAAAGATACTATCTTAATGATGGGCAAATGTCTCTTCAATAGGACACCAAAATTACTAAACTCAAAGGAAGATGTTGATATATAGAAACAAATTAAAAATAAGAAGGCTTCTTCATTAAAAGACACTATAATAGTAATGAAGAAGTAAGTTGAAGTTAGGAGAAAATAATTTTAATATCTCTCGAAAAATGGCTTGTATATATAAAAACCTTTATAAAGTGTCAAGGCAAAGTTAATAATAGAAACATTAGTAAATATATGGAATAAATAGAACATTCACAAATTCCTGGAGGAAATGTAACTTGGTACAATCTCTTTGAAAACACTTTAGGAGCATCTACTAAAGATAAATCTATGCCACTCTGTGGTTCAGCAATCCCACTCTTCAAATATATCCAAAGGAAATGAAACAACATGTAACAATAAAAATGTGAAAGAATCTTTATCACACTTTTTGTATATAATCATGTACAGTTAGAAGCATATCAGTTATTTGTCAATAGATTAAATTAATTGTGTCATATTTAAACAATGGAATACTGTATAATTATCAACAATTAATCCTACATATAATGTCATGTAAAAATTTGTCCTGCATAAAGCTGAAATACAGAAGTCAGATACACTGTGTAATCCCAGGTATATAAAACTCAACTACTTGCAAACTTATCATTATCGATTGAGGTCAGCAAAGTGGTAACCTCTGGGAGGGCATTGATTAGAAAGGGCTAAATGAGAGGGTTTCTTCTTGGATGCCAACATTGTTTATATTGTGATATTGGTTATATTACCATAGCTAAATAGAAATAGCAAATAGGTGAATAAAAATCTCATTGAGATGTGCAATTAAGATGCACATACGGGCGCCTGGGTGGCTCAGTGGGTTAAGCTGCTGCCTTCGGCTCAGGTCATGATCTCAGGGTCCTGGGATCGAGTCCCGCATCGGGCTCTCTGCTCAGCGGGGAGCCTGCTTCCTCCTCTCTCTCTCTCTCTCTGCCTGCCTCTCTGCCTACTTGTGATCTCTCTCTGTCAAATAAATAAATAAAATCTTAGAAAAAAAAAGATGCACATACATTAGTTTGTACATGTACATCTTAACCAAACCAAGTTGGCAACACATACCCATACAAACTTACATCCATTCATTGAAAACCTTATCTGTTATTCCAGAATTATTTATGAGAGTCTTTTTTTTTATTTTTCTAACAGGGTTCTTCATAATATTCTTTTCTATTTGAAAAAGTATCACATAGCAATTATAAACTATTTCTAGAAAATCAGTTTAGGGCATCAAAATATGCTCACACTTTAATCTTAGGTACACAGGGAGAACACTATTTGTATTTTGCAGATACTTACTATATACAAATTTTGGGACAAAAAAAAAATAATGCCAGAGGAATTTATCTCATCGTAACCATGGTTATCAGTGAATTTGGGAGTTACATTTTCTTCTTTACTTTTTTTCATCATTTATAAATGCTCCACTATCAATGAACATTTATCCTCTCTTTGAACACTTTGAAAGGAGTTTTATTACTTTAGAAAGGAGGCTGTTTTATTATTGATCAACTCTAATTATTCACAATTTTCTAGCTGCAGTTTATGCACTCTCACTCTAAATCTTAACATTTTGTATTACTGCCTTTGACTTAGAACTTAAAGAGAGTAGCAAAGGACACAGTAATAATGGCTGAGTGATCCAAGGCAAAGAATAAAATTAGCAGGCAAAATCTGGGGAATGGATATGTAGCGCAAATTTCCTGGCATCTCTAAGAGTTATTTTTCAATGTGTGTTTATGCCTCACCAACTTTCTTTCAATTTCTCTAAAGCTAATAAATGGCCAAAAAATAATCTCTATGAAATTAATTCTAAATGTTATTGGTTACCATAATCAATCACTCGGTACTTTTGTCTTTAACTTAATGGCTCTCTGCACATCACACAGTTTTAGTACATTAAAAAATATTATTAAAGTATAGTTAACATACAATGTCATATTAGCTTCAGGTGTACAACATGGTGATCTGACAATTCTGTATATTACTCAATACTCGCTATGATAAGTGTTGTCACCGTCTGTCACTATACATTATTATGTTATCAATTATGCTGTATTTTTATCTCCATGAGTTATTTATTTTATAACCAGAAAACTATACCTCTTGATCCCCTTCAACCATTTTGCCCATTCTCTCCATATTTAAGAGCTTATTGTTTGTTCGTTCTGTTGTTTAGATATCATATTTAAGTGAAGTCATATGGTATTTGCTTTTCTCTTCCTATTTCACTTGGCATAATACCATTCAGGTCTATCCATGTTATTGCAAATGGCAATATTTCACTTTTTCTTTGGATGAATAATATCCCATTGTATATATAGACATCATCTTCTTTATCCATTCATTCCATCAGTAGATAGTTTTAGAATAAATGAATTCATTAAGGTTGCAGAACATGAAATTATTTTTTTTTTCTGATAGGCAAGGTTTTTTGTTTTTATTTTTGTAGTTGTTTCTGTTATTAAGAACTCATAAATTTTAAACAAATACATTTGATGTGTTTCAGTCTATTACAGTCATTATTCTTCCAAAAAAAAAAAAAAGAACATGAAATTATTATACAGAAATCTGTTGCACTTCTGTACACTAATAACAAAGTAGCAGAGAGAGAAATTAAGAAAATGATCCCATTTACAATTGCACCAAAAAGAATAAAATACCTAAGAATAAATTTAGTCAAGGGGGTGAAAAACCTATACTCTGAAAACTAAGACACCGATGAAAGAAATTCAAGATGACACAACTAAATGTGAAGATACATGATGCTCATGGATTGGAAGAACTAATGTTATTAAAATGTCCATACTAACCAAAGCAATCCATAGATTCAATACAATCCCTGTTAAGATACCAATAGCACTTTTCACAGAACTAGAATAAGTAATCCTAAAATTATACGGAACCACCAAAGACCTTAAGTAGACAAAACAATCTTGAGAAAGAAGGACAAAGCTGGAGGTATCACAATCCCAGATTTCAAGATATGCTAAAATGCTATAGTAATCAGAAGAGTATGGTACTGGCATAAAAACAGACACATGGATCAACAGAACAGGATAGAGAGCCCAGAAATAAATCCATGCTTAACCAGTCAATTATTTTACACCAAAGGAGGAAAGAATATGCAATGGAAAAAAGACAGTCTTTTTAATAAATAGTATTGGAAAAACTGGACAGCTACATGCAAAATAATGAAACAGAATTTTCTGTACCACACACAAAAATAAACTCGAAATGGATTGAAGACCTAAATGTGGGGCCTGAAAACATAAGTCTCCTAATATAAAACCAGGCAGCAATCACTTGACCATCAGCCTTAGCAACATATAGATATTTTTCTTCAGGCAGGGGACACAAAAGCAAAAATAAACTACTGGAACTATACAAAAACAAACAAACAAACAAACAAAAAACCCAATTTTGACTGTAGCATTTTTTATGTGTTCTTCCCATAAACACTGACCAGACAAAGTACTTCTTGGAGATAAAAGCTAGGCAGTGCCTAAGAGCATATCTACCCTTCTCATCTCTGTCTTTCTTCCCCAAGCTGAGGATGGTCAAAGATTCTAACTTTCGGTTTGATCTTCCAATTTATCACCAGAAACACAAGTTGTTCTTTGCTAATATTAGACTAACATGAGTAGGAAGAAAAAAAAAATGAAAATTTTCTAGTATCCCCAGTCTATGTAATTTGAGGACAGATACTGAAATTTCCTGCCTTAACTTCAGAGCTGCTCTTATAATAAATTTATGGGAAACACTGAAATAATTTTGTATTATGATCTTTCATTATATTCCTTTTAATTATTTCCCTAATACCCATTTTATAATAAAATTTCACCATTCCTTTGTTTACATTAATTTTGAAGTAAAACATGTATATTTATTTGTGCAAAACACATATTTAGGTCATTGTAAATTAGAATTTAAAATTTATTATAAAAATCAGTATATTTCATGATAAACTTGGGACAAATGAAGTATAGAGTCTATGTTGTTTGGTTGTATATTAGAAAATTGGTTTCATAATGTATGTAAACAAATACTTTTTTGTTGTCATTTAACCAAGACACTTTTATTTTTTTCATGTACACATAAAAAAATGACTTTACTCACTTGAAATGAAGACTTTTTTAAAAGAAAGTTTAACATGCTTTATTGGGGTAAGCATAGAAAAGTCAATAAAGCTTTTTCTTTCAGAGATTTGTAAAAGTCTTTACCACAGCAAATAACCTAGTATTTTACAACTTTAAAGATATTTAATATTTCATTTTTATTGATTTTTATTAATCTGAAATATACTACAGTGACTACAAAAAGTGATTTTCTAAGCCAGTAAGAACATAAAAAAATGTGTTTTCACAACATACATCAACATAATTAGTGGAAAGTAGTTATTGATTGAAATAAAGTTGCTTCTGACATTTTTTTCCCTAAATGTTTATTATCCTTTAACTTATAAGTATACAGGCTGAATTTCAACAGTGGTTGAAGATTAATTAAACAATAAACCCAGGAAAAGTGGTGAATACAAAGAAGGGTTACATCCAAAGACATACTTCTGCCTAGTCACTGCCATTATCCCCATATAGTGTTTGGAATAACATATGCTAATGATTTAATATTCTCCTCAAACAATTTGCTACCTTCAACCATCCATCTTAACAAATTGACTATACTATTTTAATTAAAAATCTGAAAAAAGTCATTTAAAGCAGGAACTTAAAAATTGTTATGTGGTATTCTTAGAGTACTTTATAAGAATGCTCAGGTCCTTCTTCAGTTCCTCTTATGCTGTGGAAAAGAAAAATTACTCAAGAAAAGAAAATGGAGGGGCACCTGAGTGGCTCAGTGGGTTAAAGCTCAGGTCATGTTCTCAGGGTCCTGTGATCGAGCCTGGCATCGGGCTTTCTGCTTAGCAGGGAGCCTGCTTCCCCCTCTCTCTTGGCCGGCCTCTCTGTCTACTTGTGATCTCTCTCTCTCTGTCAAATAAATAAATCTTTAAAAAAATAAATAATTTTTTTATTATGTCAAATAAATAAAATCTTTAAAAAAAGAAAAAGAAAGAAAAAAATGGAATGAAATAATTTTTAGCCAATATGCTCTAAACCATATTTGCATTGTTGATTTGGTCTTAGAGGACTTCATTTTATACATGCATTCAATCATAAGACATTTATTTATAGGAAACACAAGTTTTAATAAGGAAAAAATATGTAGGAGTTCTGATTCCAGTCACAGAAAATAGCTTGTCTGGGAACAACACTCTTATTGTGGAAATAATTAACTCCTTACAAACTAGCTTTTTTTTTTTTTTTTTTTTTTTTTAAGACTTTATAAAGTCATGGGCGCCTGGGTGGCTCAGTGGGTTAAGCCGCTGCCTTCAGCTCAGGTCATGATCTCAGGGTCCTGGGATTGAGTCCCGCATCGGGCTCTCTGCTCAGCGGGGAGCCTGCTTCCCTCTCTCTCTCTCTCTCTCTCTCTGCCTGC
>NC_081568.1:21029086-21101584 GCF_022355385.1 Mustela nigripes
TAAAAAAAAAAAAAAAAAAAGACTTTATAAAGTCAGTCAGTAGGTAAAAACCAGGAACACAAACTGGGAGGAATACTAGCAAATAGGGGTTAAAATGATTTACATATTAATTCCCTTTTCCTTGCAAGTATCCTGCTTTTCATGTGCCATGCAGAAGACAGAATTCAATCAGAAAGCAGCAGTCTTTACAAATTAAGGAATCCGAGGTCAGGATTCAGGGATGCCATAATGGCTAAAAATTGGGAAGATATTCAGGAGTAGAGAAAGCCACAGAGCAAAAAGCCCTAAACCTTGAAAACATGCTACATGTAACATGTAGGTGACTTCTAAACTGGCCATCTATAGACTAAGACTCTAAGGAATCCAGAGAAGAGGAACAGTCTGAAAGTTAAAAATTAAGCAGCGATTTTAGCCATACCAAATACTAGGAATGAAGATTTTAAGATTAATGCTCCTTGTAGGTAAATGTGTTCGGTGAACACTTTGAGACATCCAATAAAATGGCAGAAAAGTGATAACTTAGAAGCTTGGGTGACGTACTAGGATATAGGGTTACAACAGGACAAAGGGAATAAACAAAATAGTCTGCCATGAAAATTTTAAAAGCCTACATAGAATCAAAGTAGAATCCCACAATTTCACTTCCTGCTCGGACAACACTCAACAATCTTCAGAGGAAGAAAACAAAATCCAGAATCTCCACGATGTGTTAACCATAATACCCAGAATGTCATCTAAATTTTATATAGATTTGAAGAGCAGAAAAATATAGCAAGAGAATAATAGAAATAGGTAAAAGTAACTCAGATGTTAAATTTAACAAAGACTTTAAAAATAACTATCATAAGTATACCAAAAAATTTATAGGACACACTAAAATAATGATTAAGGGATTTCATAAATTATATTAAAAATCAAACAGAAAAGGAAACCTAGAACTGGAAATTATATCTTCTGTAATAAAAACCTGTAGCAGTAGATTAGACACAGAAACAAAAGAAACAAAAATTTGATGACACTAAAAATTAATTAACCAAATTAAAGCACAGATATAGAACTATACTGAAAAAAATATAAGATAGTCTCAGTCATGTAGGAGAAAATGTGGAACACCCTAATATACTTGTATTTGGAGTTCTTCCTCTGCAAAAAATAAATAAATATATATATATATATAGCAGATCATAAAAATGAGCATACAATTTAAAGGTTTTTTTTTTTTAAGATTTTATTTATTTATTTGACAGACACAGAGATTACAAGTAGGCAGAGAGGAAGGAAGGGAGGGGGGAAGAAGCAGGCTTCTGGCTGAGCAGAGATCCCGATGCGGGACTCGATTCCAGGACACTGGGATCATGTCCTGAGCCGAAGGCAGCGGCTTATCCGACTGAGCCACCCAGGCGCCCAATTTAAAGGTTTAATGAAAAAAGACCCACTGATCTAAAAAGGCCAGTGAATCCCAAGGAGGTTAAGCAAAACACATCTAGGGGTAACTGGGTGGCTCAGTTGGTTAAGCATCTGACTCTTGGTGTCAGCTCAGGTCATAATCTCAGGGTTGTGAGATTGAGTCATGCATCTGGTTTGCATCAGCACGGAGATTAGTTCTCTCCCTCTGCTGCTCCCCCCAACATGTGCTATCTAAATAAATAAGTAAATAAAATCTTGGAAAAAACAGAACAAAAACAGGTATCAAAGCACAACCCATGTTGAAACAGACTGTCAAGAGAGCAAAAGACACAGACAGAACCTTAAGAGCAACCAGAGACAAATACACATGACATATAGGACAACAATGATAAGAATAATGACTGACTTCCTACTAAAAGTAATAAAATCCACAATGCAATATAGCAAAAATTTTAAGTGCTAAGAGAAAAAACAAAGAAACAAGCAGTTATAGATCAATCTATAGTCACTTAAATATTTTTTATAGTCACTTAAATATATAGCCACTTAAAATATTTTTCAAAATTAGAAATGAAATAATTATATTTCCAGATTTTTAAAAAAAAGCTGAGAAAATTTATTTCCATCAGATCCAAACTACAAATTATGCTAAAGGAAGTCTTCAGGTTGAAAGGAAATGACAGCATGCAGAAATCCAGATCAATATGAAAGAGTCAAAAGCACTGACTGGAAATGGTAATTACATAAGTAAAATATAATATAATACAAAATTATATTTTCTTTTTAGGTTTTTAGTAAATAATGAAGTGCTTAAATAATGAAAATTAGCAACATATGGTACAGTTTATAACATATACAGATGGAAAATATATGAGAAATATAAAGACTGACAGAGGGAATAAAATTATATTGTTCTAAGATTATTGTATTGCATATTAAAATATATATTTATTAGATTTATATTATAATAGGTAAAGGATGAATTGTAAAGAACAAATTCAGATATTTAAAAAAAAACTCAATTGACCCAAAACATGGTAGGAAAGCAAAAACAAACAAATCACCTCTGAGATATTTACAAGACCTGTGTTTCAAATAGAATTGTACAAAAAGGCTGAAAGCAAAAGGATGTAAATTACAAACTGTACAAACATAATCACAAATGATTGGCGTGGCTAAGTTTGTATCAGCAAAGTAAACTTCAAGCAAGTAGTATTATGAAAGATAAAAAGTGATATTTCATAACAACAAAGCATCAATTAATCAGAAACATAAAAGATGGTTGGCCATGCATCTAATAATGGCATAAAATAATAAAGAAAACTTGACAGAGGTAAAGAGAGGAATTTTCACAGTAAGTATTGGAATAAGGTGACACAAAACTTATAACATAGAGAACTGAATAATACCATCAAGTTTACATAAGATTGCAAAATACTATACCCAGTAAGTGTGCAATACACATTCTTTTTTAAGTATGTAAAACAAATTTAGCAAAATAGTTTTTTTAAGTGCATTTTTTTCTAAAACGATTAACACATAATAGCAATAGATCTTACTGTTTATAGAGGAAGATCAATAAAACATAAACTGTGGAAGAATCTTTTAAGTTTTCAAGAAAAGCTATTGTTATAGAAACCATTGAAGAAGCTAAAACTTCCACAAAATTGCCACCTACAAATATATCCCTTTCCATTTTTAGGGGGGAAAAAAAGGCCCCTTTCCCCTTAGATTTACCAAGTCACTTATTCTTTGATCTTGAACTCATTTTTGTGTCTCTGTTCATGTAAAGGCCTGAGTATGATGATTTTTTGTAATCATATCCCTAAAAAAAGATGGCTCTGAAATAGGATATTTACCCAGGGAATTCCACTAAGTGTATATTCAATAACATATCTAGAATAACCTCAATTACAGTATGAAATCAGTGTAAGGAGTCCTGATCATGGGAAACCTAACCACCTCAGTCAGTTAAAAGTCTGCCTTTGGCTCAGGTCAAGATTCCAGAGTCCTGGAATAGAACCCCACATTGGGCTCCTTATTCAAAAGGGAGCCTGCTTCTCCCTCTCCCTCTGCCTGCTGCTCCCCTGCTTGTGCTCTTGCTCTCTCTGTCAAATAAATAAATAGAATCTTCAAAAAAAAAAAAAAAAGAAGCTTTAACATCTTTTAGAATTTTGTCCTAAGTCCTTTTCCATGAATAATACCACCATAGCTATAAGACTATTAATACGAGTTATTAGAATTTACTGATTTACTGTGGACAGCATATGAAAATGTTTGCACAAGCAAAGTTTGGTTATTTTATGAAAATCTGGTAAAAAAAATAAAGTCTGTGTTCATGGGAATAGGGAAATATGATAGTCTTAAATTAACAAACAACAATGCATCCATTTTTAATTTGGAGAGTGATCTTAATGCTAAATTAGGCTAAGTAGAACTTAGGTATTAGGAATTCAGTCTATTGATTTAAGGAAAAAAGGATCATCCTTCATTTAAACTGAGATTTCTGTCAGTCTTTCTCCAGCAGTCCAGTAATAACAGCATTTCGTTTTTTATAGATAGAGATTACTAAATCTACAATAACTTACATATATCTATTTCTAAAATCCAGACAGGTTCATTTTATTTACTCTTATTTTTAGGACTCCACCTGATGTCCCACATTGTAGGTGGTCAGTTTTTAAAATTAATTGAATAATAATACATAGATCTAAAATCCACATTAATATAGTCATAACTACAAATAAATATCCAGCTTACTAATAATGTCCCATGTTGGCATATTTTGGAAGATACTTGTTATCAATTTTCTGAAATACAGTTGATTAGTGCATACCCAGAGCTTTAAAATGGTATCTTTGACTCTTGGAATTCCACTTCCAGTTAACAAAGTGATCTAGTAAGCATAATTTAAAATACCCTAAAAATTATCAGTTACCAAATTATCGTCACCAAAGGGTATGTGTGTGTAAAACTATTCTATATAGAAATTTCAGAAAAGATATAAAATTAATTTAATCAAAAACTGTATATATATGAAACCATATGGCTAACATTGAAATTTTAACAATGTGCAGAAACACAGAATTAACTGAGAAAGACAAAGTAAAATATATAGAAGTAATGTAAAATCTACAGTATTAATATATGTAACAAGAAAATAAACAAAAATGTAATCATTTTAATCTTATCTTCGTAGTGTGATTATAGTTAATCTTTGATATGTTTTACATTAATTTTTTGTTTTATGGACCTAGTTCATTGTAAGGAGCACAAATTACTTGTATAATAATAATAATAATAATAATAATAATGGTAATAATAGATGATGTTTGTGCTTAAATATTTTTTCACAATCCTCCCTCTAGACCATCCTGGAGATGCTATTACTTCTTTTTAAGTTTCTTCCTTTTACTTATTTTTTTCTTTTTGAAACACTGATGGATATACAAGGGTAGATATGATCTTCTACAAGTATTAAAGTAGAGCAAGAGAATGTTGAAATATTAGAAATAGTTCAAAAGCATTGAAATTGGTGGAAGGTATCAGGAAAAAAATCACACATATATTTGGCAATCTTACTAATAGATATTTTCTGCCATACTCTAATATTTTTTGAATGGTTTAACAGTTGCTATATTCCAGAAAAAAAATTTTACTTAAATTTTAAATATAAACTTTTCTAGAAGTAGTTACAGTTCCTTAATCAAAGTCAGAATTTATTTAATCTTATCTTTTAATTTTTTTTAAAAGATTTTATTTATTTATTTGACAGACAGAGATCACAAGTAGGCAGAGAAGCAGGCAGAGAGAGAGGAGGAAGCAGGCTCCATGCTGGGCAGAGAGCCCGATGTGGGGCTTATCCCAGGACCCTGAGATCATGACCTGAGCTGAAGGCAGAGGCCTTAACCCACTGAGCCACCTAGGCACCCCTTATCTTTTAATTCTTAATGCCTGTTTAAAATTATCTATATTAAGGACATAGAGATTTTTTTGAAGTAAAAGGGATTCTCAAGTTTGTGCTGTTTGAGGGCATAGAGAGTAAAATGGGAGGATCTTGGGTTGCAATTAGGAGCCCCAAGTATAATGGCAATACGGGAAAGAAATTGACCTTGGTGCAACATGTATCAGGAAAGTGGGATTTTTTATTTTTTTAACTTTCTCTGCTCTTTTAGTGTTTTGTAGTGTCAATACCTCAGGACCCAGAGTAATAAATGGCCAATAGAGATATATTGAGAGCAACTGAATATTAATTTTGAGTAAATAAATAATTAAGTCAAACATTTTGGGTAAGAAAAAGTGAAATCCAACACAGATTCAGAGCCCCAAATTCACAGATTCTAGATGGCAAAATATTAGACCAAAATAATTAAAATTATGCCTTGAATAAGTTGAGAGGTAGTATAACTTTGACGGGAAATTCTAGCTGGGGAGAATGACAGTGGGCATTTGGTATGAGGACTCACTTGAGGTAGGACTGAAAGCAAGGAGAAGAGATGAAATTATGAAAAAGAGCTTAGATACTCTCTGAAAAAGGTCTGTGACCCTGATAAATTAGAAGTCAAGCATATGGAAGAGAAAAGATTTTCCTTTGCCCAGAGCTAAAACCACAGTTGTAGGGACGATATCCAGTGTTGGGGATTCTACTTAAGTGAATTTGGGTTATTTTTCTATAGATAGGTTGACCTGGAGATTGGCATCATGCAAGAGACACTACATCAAAAACTAATGATGTACTGTATGGTGACTCACATAACATGAAAGAAAGAAAGAAAGAAACAAAGAGTGTGTTGTATGTTTTTAAGAATTGCAAAATAATGAAGTCAACTAAAAAGTCCACTTAGTGCGCTAACACAGTGGCTCAGTGAAGTGGTGATAGAGTGCTAGCAGCAAGGAAATTGGCAGTCAGAATTAAATGACAGCACTCTATTTGAAAAGCAAAGTTTTAGAGAGCTCAGTGTGAAATAAGCCTTTGTAGACTGTCCAGAAAACCTAGACTTAATGCTTAATATTTTTCTCATGTGTTTTTAGCTTTAAACAACTAACCAAGAAAGAGCATTTTTGGGATACAATGTGCCCATAAATCTGAAACAGCTACCACAAGTATCGAAGCCCAACTGAAGCTTTGTAATTTATTTAGATTCTGAAAAACACTGTAATATACTATAAAAATTTATCAAACATCCTTCAGGAACTTTGAGACTTTAATTCTGTTTCTGTACACATCAACCTGCCATTTTCTGAAAGCATAAGAGAACACTGCCTGTCCAACAACATTATTTTATGTATGCTTTGGAGAAATATCAATATTTAGTGCATATGTCAATAACCGTAAGTACAAAAGAGAGGTTCATCACTCAGTCTGTTAGAAATCAGACTCCTATTTGCTCTCCTGTTGGTACCTGTGTTTCCCTTTGTTTTAGTTAACTCCTAAATCAGTTGTACCCAGTTGTAACCAAGATCTTGATAAATGTTAAAAGTCCTCTTCCATTCTAGGATTCTGTAATTACACTCTTGATGTTTTCAGCTCTGGAACAGTAAAAGTTTTTGAATTAACACTATTAAAAATGTAGAGTTAACTCTATAAAAAATATATTGTATTTGAATGGTGCCTAGTTATAGACAGTTCCACGGCATGATGTTGATTTCTCTGAGCAAAGCTAATGCCTTGAATTGAAATGTAATGGTCAATTAAGCTGATATTTCAAATTATTTTATGAATGCTAATGTTTTCCTTTAAAAGGAATAAACATTATATCTGTAAGTTTGGTATCTCTCTGCATGATAAATGTGCTTTAATAACTAGATATCCAATATCAATTCTCCATAATAGGCATATGATCAGTTAATTATTAATCCATGACAACTCAGGATTGTCCTGAGAACAATTTCTCAGGATCTAGATCTAATGTGTAAGAAATCAAATGTATATGAAGTTTCTCTAACAGAATGGTAGGAGCCTTTGCTATGCTTCTTATTAAATTTATTTAAATTCTTCTCTTGAGCAGTATTACTCTTTTGGCTAAGTAATTCAGTCACATGTCTCTATTCAAATCACAGGGAAACTATATGGCAATTGTCATAACTTTGTAGTCCTCTTAAGTAAGAACCAAGAAGTTCCCTCATTACAAAAAACAGAATTAATAAATCTCTGATAGCTTCCATCAACAACGAGCAACCAAACTTCAGACTGCATTATTGTGGAAAACCAAAGTTACTCGCAATTTATTTTTTTAATTTTAAATCCAGTATAGTTAAAATACAAAAATTACTCTTAATTTCAACATGCCTCAATTTTCTGTCCTGTATTGCAAAAGTCTGAAATGACATACAGAAATATTCCCTAGTTTTTCTTATAAAAATATCATTGTTATTCATTTTGTTGCTTCTCCAGTCCATCCTGACACCAAAGCAAACTAAGCATTCCATACTTGTGATACATTGAAAATAAGTACAAAAACTTTCAATAGGACTCACTTTCCTTGCTGTATGTAAAAACAACTCAGCATGGAATTCTGGGCCTTTTACAGTAGTGATCTAACTTCATCGTGTTAGGCTAGTCTCTGTGTGTGTGTGTGTTTGTGTGTTTGCATGTGTGTTTCACATGCACACCTGCCATATGCAATCTCACCTCCTTGGATTTATCCACATGCAAATTTGATTAAATTTATACTAGCTGCTCTTGCCCTCAAATGCAGTTGCATCCATAATCCTAGAATACATCAGAATTTTGGAGTTAAAGAAATCTCAGTGACAATTTAACCTAACAAGAATTTGAGGTTTGGAAAGTTTAATTAACTTCTAATGTTCTGCACAGTTACTGAATGGCATAATCAAGACTGACCCTTGTAAATTTCGTGTTTCAGTGCACGCACAAGTATATTTTATTAAATTTTGCTGCTACTACTTTATTATTTGTTTTAAAACTCCTTCCTTTAAATTTAGAATCAAACCCTAAATTTTACATCCAAGGATTATATATCCTTCCAACTTTATACAATTTTATATCACCTATAAATTAAAAGAAGTCTTAACATTGTCTGCAATACCAACCTTCTGTAAAACTAAGAAAAAATATGAAAATCTCTTTACATCAGAAGCTACATATTCTCTTTGAATCATGGTGCATGGTAAATATGGTAGGTATTTACATCACATGAAGGTAGCCAATGTTGTGTGGGTCCTTGAAAATGAGGGAAACAGAGTAGCGTGATCAAAAAGAAAATAATTTGTTTGGCGTTCAAAAAGTTAAATCCTCCAGAGAACTCATATGTTTGACCAAGTTGAGGGCAAAGGCCTAGTTAGTTTCTGCATATGCAAATGAATAATGAGGTCAGAAACTAAAAGAACAGATTAGGAGAGTTCATAGACCCTTAAGAACTTAATGAATCCTAGGAGGTCCTTGGAAGCCTACTTTTATCTGAACTAACTATCTGGTGCATGGCAAATCTAAGACAAGGCCCTGATACAAAATAGAGAAATCCTGTTTTTTGTTTTGTTTTGTTTTTTTTGTTTCAAAAAGAAGTGTATGCGTTTTATTTGTTGAAGTTTCTCTTTCATATATACATGTTTCTTTCCGAGTATAATTTGAAAATAGTTGACACAGTTTGGGATTGACTATCTTCATTTCACAAAAATTCTGATTATTATAATGGTGCTGCACTTTTGGTTCATAATCTGGTTGTCAAGGATAGCAGGCACAGAAATCTGACACCTTAACTTGTCCATGGATTTAAAAAAAAAAAAAAGGTTATTTTCCAAAGACAAGTGATAAAATATTTTATGAAGACTAATTAAATAAAACTATGCACGCATTTAGTAACTATTTTTGACAGATTATTGAACTAATTAAAAATAAGCAGGATGGTACAAAAAGATCCAAAGCTTAGTGTATATTTTAAAATGTCAGTGCAATAATGGTGTCTGTTAATCAATGCACACTCAATTTTTAGAAAGAAGCATTTTTGTTGATAGCTAAAATTAAAAGCCTGCAGTAGAGCCTTGATCGCCTTGTGACTGAGTATCTCTCTTTATCCGTGGCTGTTCTTCTGCATCTGTGAATCTCCAAGGATAAAACCCTCTATGTGAGACCTCATGAACTTGATGTGTCCTTTATACACTGCCTTAGAAAAATCACAAGGCAATTTCAAGTCCTTAGATACAAACATTTGTCAGTTGAACTTGAAATATCCTGATGTTAGTTATTAACTATAGTGTGGAAAGTGATGTTAAATGAGGAGTGCAGGGGGATGCCCTATGACTAACCTGAGGAGAAATAAGAGGGAAAAAGGAATCAGCAAGTGAACTCTGTGGGGCAAAATGAATATGACCTATGGAACCAGGGGAGACAGATATCAAAAGAAGAGGAAATAATAGGCTTCCAATAAAAAGCTATGTTTGAAAAAATACTGTCACACACACAAAATGAAAAATTAAATCAAGATTTTGGCAATTTCACAGAATAAATGTATTTCTGGCTTAAAAGGAAGAGCCATGACTTTGTGATATCAGGTACTTTTTATATTTTTATTTTTGGCCTGTTCTATCTTCTCTGCCTTGTGTTGACAATACGTCAAAAAATACTCAGACCATCCCAATCACTTCTAGCATCATGTACAAAGAATCAAGAAAACAATATATATGATTTCAGGGCAGTGTTAGCACTCATCACTGTTTATTTCGTTTTATTCTTAGAATGTGAAAATATCTGAGCATTAGTTAGGCACGTATGTGGGACAATGACGTGAACAAGGAATTGTCCTGTATACAGAATGGTATGAGTGAAACTGGTAAGGCGAAGATGGATAAGAGAAAATTCTGGACACTGGCAAGATCATGCCCTCTATTTTGGGACGGAGAAGAAGCAGGAAGACAAATATTGTGAATGTGTTTTCTCAAAGTTGAATATAAGGGAGAGTTACGTCTTCTCTATCGCCATTTGTTCCAGACTGCTAATGAGCTCCTGTTGCTGCTACTAGGACAGCTCATCCCAAAGGTATTGCCTTCTTTCTACTTCTGTTTTCTTTCTTCTCCTTGAGTTCTTTGGTCTGTCTTACAGGCAGGAAGTAGTTCAGTTCGACTGAGACTAAGAAACAGACCATCTAGATAGAAGTATTTGTACTTACTCTCATACACTGCTTACTATTCAACTTAAGATAAATTGTTCATTAGTAGGGACCAATATAATTTTTGACTATATTTTTGTGGTTTTTTGCCTTAACATAGCACTCTAAGTTATTATTTTACATGATGTTAAATTTCGAAGAAAGCTTTTAAAATCTTCTAAATGCACACACATAAAATTAAGTCATATGTAGCCGATTAATAATGAATCAAGTCCACAGGTGATGTTTTATGTTGAGGCTCACTATGGATACTGACTTGCACTTAGCTACCTGAATAAATCACATTCCCCATTCTACCCTGCTACGAACATTTGCAATATTATGCCTTCTGAACATCGTAATTAGTCAGATACTTTGAAATAATCACTGTTTTAAACAATCAGCACAGGAAGTTGCTATAAAACCGACTACATTGCTACCATTTTTTAATTTCTTTTCTTACCTTGCCAACATATTGTGTATCTGTACCTGTGTACTCTTCCAACAAGAAGAACTGATTCCACATCCAGCCACGCTTGGTGCGATGTAATATTTTACCATCATCTTTCGTCAGATCCACTACCCTTTTGCTTGGTAAATCACTGTTAGCTTTTTCTTGTAGTGGGATAGCATCAACTATGTGCGACATATAGGTCCAGATGAATAGTGATAGGCAGTAGTAAGTCCTCATTATAAACAGCTTCAGCAGGATATCAAATTCAGTATATTGTCTGATGCCCCTGAGGACTAGAGGAAGAAAAGTGGTTTATCATGTTGTATTTCATTTTCACATAACCTGTAAACTATAAAACTTTTCTAAATGTTACTAAAATTTTAGAAATAATATGTTAGATATACATTATTTTTCCCTGTTACATCAGTGAGCTATCATTAAAACCTCATGTATCACCTGGCTATGTAAGGACACCTGTGTAGCACAAGTAAACAGGAAATTAACAGCTGACTTTAACATCACATATATTGCAGCATATACTGAGAAGATATTTGTAATTTAAAATACTAAATGTTTGAAAAAAATTAAGCCCTATGGTATACTAAAGATTATACTGAGTTTTCCTAAAGTCTTTAAGGCCAATAAAAGTAGTGTATTTATTAATATACACATATATATATGTGCTTATATATTTTAAATAACACTGTTTTCTGCACACAATTTGTCAACTTCTATAATGTGTTTCTTCTCCTCCTCTTCCTCCTCCTCCTATTTCTCCTCTTCCTCTTCTTCCTCTTCCTTGTTCTTCTGTAACATAATAAGATGTTCCCTCAAGACAAATTAAATTATACCAAATGTACTTAGGATTGTGTCTTGCAATACCTAGCACCATACTATGTCAATCCTTTATAACTGATAGCTATATTTATTTTTACAATCAGTTGAGTAAGTTACTCAAATTTAATTGGATTCTGAAGAAAGCATGCTCTAAATGGAAACATATCACCTGATAATTAAAAATAACAACACATATTTATTTCCTAAAATAATAGGAAAAATGAGCACACAAAATTGATATGGTAATATTAGATATGAGGTCTCAGTGATGGGGTAATTTGATCTGGAATTTTGCAACCAAGAATGTCTCTCAGTCGAGATAGTAAGTTGATTCTTCTTGAAGTAAAAAAAAAAAAAAAAAAAAAAAAAAAAAAAAATAGTTCATTTGGTATTTCAGAATTAATTTTATTTATTAGAAAATTGGTTTTTGTGAAACATTTCATTTAGAAGATATAAAATTATAGTAATGCTGCTGCTGGTAATGCCTTTGGTAAGCAATTGAAACCCATCAAACTAGTATAGGCAAAAGAAGAATTCATTGGGTTATCAAATCAAATTAAGTGTGGAAAGGGAGGAAGGAAAGGAGCAAAGAAGCAACTGGGTCTTTGTGCTCCTGAAAACAAGAATTAAGGGTTTAGGTACTTTAGTACTATTCTCTCTAGCTCATTCCTCTCTCCTCTCTCGCTTTCAACTAAGCTTCCCCAACCTGGTCAATAGAGGAATATATAAAATTCAGATTTAACATCTTCCAATCCAGAAAACAACGGATAATATTATCTAAGTAGAGTCTGAAATATTCTGGGAATGGACTCTAATTTACCTGGCTTGGGCCAGATGCCTAACACTGGACCTTACATCTCTGGAGTCGGTTGTTGTTATCGAGGTGTAAAGGTCAAACACATGCCTCTAGCCTGGTTTCATCCTTTATTGTCTGTGAGATTTGGGGATATTTACTCAGTCTCAACTACATCTTCCAATAAAAGAGAATAATTGATATCTGACTCACAAGGTATTGTTATTAAATTTATTTAGAACTTCAGTCAATACAAAGTAATAGTTATTTGTATCACAAGGACTTTATTTTATTTATACAACAGCATATACCTACAAGGAAACTGAAGTGTGAAGTATCTAAGTAATTTAACAAATGCACAGATACTAAGTACTGGAACAAATTTTTAGACACACAGCCTTAAATAGTATGTTTTACAAAAGATAAGCTATGTAAACAAGTTAGTATAGTGCTAGGATACAAATTTTGAACATGTTAATGTCATCATCATCATCAACCATGGTTGCTTCTATTATAACCATATGTGTGTGTGTGTGTGTGTGTGCGCGCATGTGTGTATTTGTATATGTAAACGTATATCAGATAGGGAATGATGATTGGCAGATAATAGTATGGATATTTGCTATGGTCCAGGGCTATGGGCTCTGTCCAGCACATATGTACTCTAACTCCCATATCTGTTGTTGTTGTTGTTGTTTTAATCTTAACAAAATACATGTGTATGGTCACAAATCCACATGATTTGACATAAGAGAAATGAAAATCACATCACTTTTTGACTCTGAAATCTCAGGTGATGGTACTTATCTTTTAGCAAGACTTTATGTGGCTATTCATAATACTATAAACTGCAGGAAATTGGTAAATTTAACCACAGCAGATGTAAAGCTCTGAAATAAATATCAGAAAACTATAATCAGAAAGTGTCTGGAAAAAGTGCAATAGCAAAGTACCCTCTAGTGGCCACTAGCTCAGAACATGCCCTGCATTTCAGTGTTGGTGCTGTGGGAAACGAGCAGCCAGAGAATCTCAAGAACAGCTGGTGTCTTACTTTGATAAAATACAACAAATTCCTTAGCTGACCACACTGGTCACTTGTTTCTTCCCCACCGGGAGGTCTCTTTTGACCATCATCCTTACTGATCTCTCTTGCAAAAGAAATTGGAGAGCATTTTTCATTTCCTGGGTCTGTTCTAACTCTGATGCCCATTTTGGGTAGAACAGAAGCCTTTAAGCAGAGAAACCCAGTTGTATTAGATGAAGCCAGAGACTTAGGCAGAAGCCAGGATTCTGTCGGTCTTTGTAAGCTGGAGTAGAAAATCTGCACTCATTTCAGTGCAATGGAAATCAGTTGGAAAATTGTAACACAGAATGTTTAGAAAAGATCAGCTTCACTGCAGAATGGACAAGAGTTGGAGAGCAGGCAAGAAATCTGGTTAAGGAGGGGGATCAGTTAGTCTATCTGTCTAGTCAAGAAAGTGATGGCAATGACATATGGAGAAATGGTTTGTGGTGGACACTGTTGCTATTGTCAGGTTCTCTTTCATTCTTTAATATGCACACACACCCATGCACGCACACTACATGCACTACAATTTCTGCATGCTTTTGCCTCTAATGACCTGCACCTGCAATTCTCTTTGGAAGACTTCCCTTGGCTATTGGAACCACTTTGCTCACATGCACCCCGAGGGATCCCTAAAGTGCCTGCAAGTTTACAGTCACCTCCCATGAAATCCCAAGCCATTGTCTAACAGGTGCAGAAGTATGGAAATTCACACTTTATATTTACATCCCATAGTTCCCCTACAAGAATTATTCTGAGGCTGGAACTTCAAAATGACACCCTGTTTGGATTCTTCTTTCTGTATTGCTTTCTCATGCTCCCTCTCATTTGCTTACCTGGAAGCAATATATTAACCAATCACTTGCATCCAAGTCCTCACCTCAGGATCCACTTCTTACTTAGGTCTCAAGACCCATGATGTGAATATAAACCACATATTGACATATCAAGAAGAGTAGATACTACCTTCTCATATATTAATTATGGAAGGTGCCAAAAAAGACAACTAAAATATAACTTTTAGATTATTAGTTTGTGAATGGAGTCGATTATTGTGCCATTTTGGGGAGTGTTGTTTATAGCAGGGAAAAGATCTATTAGAAAAACAAAGAACTATGTTTTTTTTGTCTTATTTGTGGTCACTTTTATTCTGCTACTATTAATAGCATTTCTGCATATAAATCATAGGAAGCAAAATTATTCACTGTGCTATTAATCTAATTTAATGCAATTTGTATATTTATGACAACTATTTAAAATGGGTTCTTCTATAATCCCTCATATTATGATAAGGAAACTGAGGCAAAGAGAGGTGAAATGACTTTCCCAAGTTTATGTAAGTAGAGACAGAAGCATTGAGAATTAAATCCAGGTATGCCCTTGCATTGAGCTCCACAGCTGGCAACGAACATTTATTTTAACTTGCATTCTGTGTTTTAGTAACTATTCTGAGTCTTTTTTTTCAAGCACTGTGTATTTAAGTCCCATCACAGAAATGCTATGAGGAAGGTATGAAAACATTAGACAGAGGAGTAAACTGAGGCTTTGCTTGTTGAAGTAACCTGTTAATACCACAAGGTGGTAGGCACCTGTGGGGAAGATGGAAGGCATCCAGAATTTGGATTCTGTTGGACTGATGTCAATAATCCTGATATTAATTGCACTGCTCCTAAGTAATGTTGCTCCGTATGTGCCCACCAGCGCCTCCTTCACATACTTTAAGCGCTTGCCCAATTCAGGGTCTTTATTTACAATCTGACCTGGAACGACCTTACCTGGTTCATCTAGAGCCATCCCCACATCATTATTTTCAGTCTCTCTGTCATATTCTGTTCAACTTTATCAAAAATAGCTTACCCTATTTCGGTTTCTATTGATTTCTTTCATCCTATCCATTTATTTACTATATATTGTCTACCATGATTTTAAGGATGTCTTTCATTTAGTGGATTATATGTTTATTGACTGTTTCCTCTAGTAAGAGTGTAACTTGTATGGTGGTGGGATATTTTGTATATCACTGTGTTCTGCATAAAATAGTTATTGATACATAGTATGTACTTCATATGTATTTATAAAATTAATTGACTCATGCTTAAATAGATAATCCTCAGCTTAAGTCTGAGATCACAAATTAGATTGACTTGAAAGTCCATTGCATAAACAAGCTAATAGAGATATGGAAGGAATTGAACTGGGGGGAAATGTGCCTGTGAAAGAACTCTAGTGGGTTTTTCCCTAACAAATGAACTACAATCCATATTTCCAGTGAAATAGGAGTAATATGTGTAAAAATGTGCATTACGTGAGATTAAGTATGAGCTTCAGTATAGGGTTGGTATAAATTATAGATTGTTTGAACTTGAATCCCTTTCAGTAAATATATTCTTTATTTTCCTCATAATTCTTTCACATTTAGGAAATATTAGTATACCCCTCCTGTGGCCAATGTAACACCCGTACATTCCTCTGCTCTTAGACAAAAGTACACATTATAAAATGTTTTTATTGTGTTTTGTTTTAAAGTTAGCAAGCTCTTATCTCATGGGATTTATTAAAAGTTCTTCCCATCCTTTATTCATTCAATAGCAACAAACTGATTACTAAATTTTCTATGCTTAATTATCTCTATCAACCTTAAATGTTCTGCATTTTAATCATATTTTTGTTGATAAATAAATACCATCAGATGCATTATAAAGTACAGTATTTTAAATTTGCTTTAATTTTGGTTTTGTAATCAGGGAATTCACTTGAATCTTGTTAACTTTAAAAACTGAAAATTGTTTTATTATTAGTCCCTTGTCCCCATAATTATATTTCAATTGCATTTGAGAAAAATGGCTCTTGGCTATTTGTGAATCAAAAAAAGTGCATTGTTGTAATTAAGTAGGATGTTCAGCATAGAAAATCCATGTCTAAATTTAAATTATATCACTATTTCTTATCCCTGTAGTGTAAACTCAGATAAACTATTGTAAAAATTTCCATCTTTTTTTTTTTTAGGCAGTTTCTCAGATGAAATGTATATATAATACAAGTGTATATGATTAATTTTAGTATCTTATACTATTTGTAATCAACAAAGTACTTCCAAATCAACTTGTTTATCTTTTTAAAAAATGTGGATATAGTCATGCAATTTAAATCTTTTTCTGAATAAGATATATGAGGATTGGAGAGGTGAAGAAAGCTGTTTTGACTACCAATTATTTTGTGACTTAAGCAAAAGTGATATTCATGTTTTTTGATTCATCCCAACATACTATGTGGGCTCTTTATATCAGTTGGAGAGACGAGTCTGACAGCTCAGTTAGGTAAATGACACACATATAATAAGATCAAATTCTGTAATGTGAATAGACATTAAAATTACGAGTCTTACATAATTAAGAAATTATTTAGGGATATATGTTTTAACATATCTGTTTTTCATAGTAATTGATGATTCTTGCATTTATTATATAAACATATGTGTGCATACATGTGAATATATATATAGCTGATTATTAGTTTGCTGTGTATATTCAATAGGTATTAGAGGTCTCTCAAATCATTTATGGATTTTTTTCAGCAATCTCACTTTCAATTATTGTCGCATTGCAATTTGTGATTTTACCCTTGCCTCAATAAATGTTATACAATGATCTCAAGAAAAACAGACATTGTTGGAAGAAACATGAGCTGCTACCTCTGTGTAAGGATTTCTGAATAGTTAACGTCAGTAAACTCTCAGCTTTTAGTATTTAGTTTTAGGTCAGTAGAAAACTGGCAAGATAAACTGGTATCAGAGAGAAGCTCTTGAGTCAGGTTTCCCAGTGTCCTATCAAAAGAACAATAGTAAAACTGTACATAGTATAATGACATATATGAAATATACAGAGTTATATAATATAAAGACATGTAAACAACCTATTTCCAGAATCTGAGAAAAATAATCACAATCTGTAAGGATAGTGAAGCTAGACAGGAAAATAAATAATGATTGATGACTCTCTGATACATAAAAAAGTCCATCGACTTCCAATGAAAAATAAATAGACAAAAAAGTTTTTCCCAGTATTGGTACCCCGAATCAGGGGATCAAAAGAATTAAAACTTCGCTAAGCATGATACTGAAACAAGATGGGATTGGGAGGGAGACAAACCATAAGTGACTCTTAATCTCACAAAACAAACTGAGGGTTGCCGGGGGCAGGGGGTTTGGGAGAAGGGGGTGGGATTATGGACATTGGGGAGGGTATGTGTTTTGGTGAGTGCTGTGAAGTGTGTAAACCTGGTGATTCACAGACCTGTACCCCTGGGGATAAAAATATATGTTTATCAAAAATAAAAAATTAAAAAAAAATAAAAAATAAAAAATAAAAAATAAAGAATTAAAACTTTTGTATAATCTTCTACAAAGATACCACCTTTGGAGTTTGCCCCAATATTATTGTATCTATTCAAAATATGCACGCCCTATAATATAACAGGACTGAGGAGGAAAGGAGACAATGTTGGGGTACTATTTTGTATATCAATTTGGAGATATGCCTTACAAGTGTAGCATTTTGGTTATGTCAGAGAAGGACGAATTGACTTTAAAGTAAGAGCTGTCCGTATTCAGGACTTAAAAATATTGACTAATGAGGTTTTCGTGGTGTAGGGGGGCAGGTAGGATTTGAGAGTATCATAAACAAATAGTGGCATTTTTAGTCAATGTGTTCTTAGATACTAGAAACTAGATGAAAAATTTAAAAGTTGGTTTGGGAAAACGACATAATATACTGCATGAAATTGGGTTATAATAAAGCCTCTGGGAACACGCACCATCCTATCACACAAGCACATGCTGTGTGCTTACCTTCCCCTGAAGGTAAACACACACACACACACACACACACAGAAAAACAAAACAAAACAAAAAACACCTCACAAAGCACAAGAGTGAGTCCATGAAAATGGAGGAAGGCAGATGCAGAGAGGGCTCTAAGTGAGGAAGAGCGGTTAAGCTAGTGTAGATGGAAGAACGCTAGAATCCCAACACCTCTCACCATCAGGTGAACCTCTTAAATAACTGACAAAAGGAGAAAAAAAGACAACAAATTTTACGGGGATTGAGTGAATAACATTGATAAATAAGAACTATTCTTAAAGCTAGTGACAAAATAGTGGACTTTAAATATAAGTATTTAAAAAGGAATCATGGACATGTATCCATTCATTTTCTAAACAAATTGATAAAAAAATCACGCCCACTGCAAAGACTGTTCTAGGCACTGAGGACATAGCAATGAATTAAACAACGTGCTTTACCTTGTAGAAATCGTAGTGGAAGACAAATTATCATCAACAACAAACTGGCAGATAATTTCAAAACTTATTATAAATTTACATAGATCAGGAGAGCGTGGTTTTGGCAAAAGGACAGACATGTACATCGACTGAATAGAATGGAGAGTACAGAATTTGATCCACAAAAAATTAGTGAAAAAATATTTGTAACAGGGCAAAGGCAGTTTAGTGGAGAAAAGATACTTTCTCAATAAATTTTGCAGGAACAGCTGGATGTCCACATGCAAATACTTTTAAATGAATCTAGATACAAAACATGTCGCTTACACACAGATTAATTCAAAATGGTTTTAATTCAAAAACTGATGTGGATGTGGAAAAAACAGGAACTTGCCTTCATTGCTAGTGGGAATGTACTGTGATCCAAGCAGGCTAAAACACTATTTGGAAGTCTTTTACAAAGCCAAACGTAGCAGGTGTATAACTAATTGCCTGAAAAATAATGTCCATACAAAAACTCACATTAAGGGGCGCCTGGGTGGCTCAGTGTGTTAAGCCGCTGCCTTCGGCTCAGGTCATGATCTCAGGGTCCTGGGATCGAGTCCCGCATCGGGCTCTCTGCTCAGCAGGGAGCCTGCTTCCTCCTCTCTCTCTCTGCCTGCCTCTCTGCCTGCTTGTGATTTCTCTCTGTCAAATAAATAAATAAAATCTTAAAAAAAAAAAAAACCTCACATTAATGCCTATAAAGATTTTTATTCAAAATCTCCAAAAACGGGGGGCGGGGTAGGAGGGTGGAGGTTAGTACGTTGTAGTGTCAGCCCTGACAGTTGGGTTTCCTTTTTTTCCTCTCTCTCCTTTTTTTAACTTCTGTAATGAAATTGTGTGACTCTCCACTCCAACTATGGTTATCTCAAATAAACACATCGCCAGTCACATAACTAGAAAAAGAACAAGATTCCCCCTTACCCTCCCCTGAGGATCCTTTGTTTTAGAGATGATGTTTGATTTAGGTAACTGATCATTTAGGTTGCTTGTGTTTCTCTTCACCAGTGTTAAATTCCCGATCTTACGTTTTAAAATCACCAGTAAATGGTGAACCTCAGAAACCCTGCGCTCTCACCGTCAACCACAGTAAATGCAGAATCTCAGTCTCCTCACCCCCCACCCAGCTCTGTTCTTGTTCCTCCCCATCCACCTTTACCTCCTCCCCAGAACCTCATTGATGCCCCAGGTGCTCTTTGTGCATTCCTTGTGCATTCCAGCAGCTGTGACTACAAACCCCCGAAGTCTCCAGATGGTTATTGCTGAAGGGCCTTTTAATCTAAGAATCATAAGACCTGGTCAGTTTACGATATTGGTTATGGATAGGTTGAGAGTGGTATAAAATATAGGTGAATGGATAAACAAATTGTGGTATATTCACTTAATAGAATATTATCAGAGATAAAATGAACTATCAAGTATCCAAAAATTAATAATAACTTAAATAAATAGTGCTAAGCAGGAGAATCCAGCCTGAAAAGGTTACATACACATTGATCCAAACTACACATATGATATTTTGGAATAAGCAAAGCTATAAAGACAGTAAAAAGATCAGTGGCTCCCAATGGTTTGAGTTGAGGGTAGGTAGGGGTATAGGGATAAACTGGTGAACAAAGAGGAACTTTTGAGCAGTGAATTCTATGTGATATTATGCACTTGTCAAAACCCACACATCTTCACAACACAGAGTGAACAATCGTGTATGCAAATAAGAAGAAATCACTTTGGAGTTGGGAGCTGGAGGAATGGAGCTCCAAGAAGGAATGCAAACTGTGACAAGGGAATCTAACTTACTACAGTTGTTTGAAACAACTGCACTGAGGGAGGGGGAAGAAAATGTGCTGACTTGCATAACTCTGGAAGTGAGTAGAATCTCTAAGGCTAAATGGAAAGGAATTGCACATACGCACTGCATTCTAGCTCATAAAGTTGTGTCTCCAGAGCATATAGGTGAACAATTGTCATACTGCTATACATGGACACACTGAAACTGAACAATTAAGTCAATGATGACAGACATTGGGAGTCCGGTTTCTTACTGTTGTTATGGGAATTTATAGATAAACAAAGGGAGGAGAACAGTACAATTCATGTGGCGATGGATTAGAGTTGGAGACATTGACGAAAACTCATATACTCTGATATATTTATGGGTGGCTATATATTTAAGTAATTATAGGCATGTGCATATATACAAGTTAGTATGTACACGTATTTATTCTTTGTTCTAACAGCTGAGATGGCCTAGCAGCAGTGCTGCCCAGTACCAATAAACTCATCTGGCATCCAGAGCTTGTTTCTAATATAATTTTCCAACTAAAGGAACCAAGGCTTCTTGAAGGAAATAGCTGATTTTAGGACTAGAGGACTACACCATGAGCCAGGAGCATATCGTAAGGCCAGAAGGTAAAGGAGTGCTTAACAAACACACGAGCACACACATTACATTGACAGGAATATGTCAAGGGCTCACAGAACAAAAAAACTCTCAATGACCAAAACTGGATTAATTTGAGCAAGAAACTAAAGTATTGCATTATAATTGCATGGGTTATAAGAATATCCACTAATTCAGGTTGATATAAATAAATGATTCAATCAATACATAATTGAGGAAGAGAACACAAATCTCCCTTAGGTATAAATTCCAAACAATTTATATAGAAACTGCCCTCAAGCAAGAAGATCCTATATTCCTACTTCATAAATGTATGATGAACATAGTAACTTCTTTCCAAAGAGGATAGCATAAAAATTGGAGGCAAAAGTATTTATTTATTTATTATTATTAATTTTAATTTTTTTCAGTTTAGAAACCTGAAAAATCCTCTCTGCCAGGTGATCAAAGTCAGTATCAACAACATTAAATCAAGCTGATAGTAAGTTTCTTTGATATGGTATCATGAAAGTGGGATTTTGCCTCCATAGTCTCCTCCAAGCCAAACACAGGCTGATCAGAGAAGAACATCAGAAAGATTCCAATAGAGGGGCACCCAACAAAAATACCTGGCCAGCACTCCCCAAATCTATCTAGGTCATTAAAAGAAAGAGAAGTCAAAAAAAAAAAAGAAGTCTTAGGAACTGTCTTTGCCAAGAGAAGCCTCAAACAACATGACTACATAATGAAATGTGGTATCCTGGATGGAATTCTGAAACAGAAATATTATTAGATACAAACAAAGGACATCTGAATAAACTATAGACTTCAGTTACTAACAATATATCAAAATAGAGTCATTAATTATAAAAAAAAGGATTATGCTAATATATGTTAATAATAAATGAAACTAAGTAAAGCGTATATTGGAACACAATGTTATGTTCTTGATTTTTCTGTGTTCATAGCAATGTCCACAGTAGCCAAAATGTGAATCTAAATGTATTCTAAAAAAACAAAAAACAAAAAACAAATAAACCCAAAAAACACTATTTAAGAAAAATAAAGTGAGTTTAATGGGTAGAGAGGATAAATTATGTGTGCTGGGAGAGGTACTGTTATTTTTGATAATATGGTCAAAGAGCAGGAGTCTTGATTATGGTGATATTTGAGCAGAAAGCTGAAGGGACTTAAGGAGGGTTATAAGGATTTCAGTGGGAACAGTGTCCCGAGAAAGGGTCTAACAAAATGCAGACACTTAGCACTGAAGGGGTGGGGGAGGGAAGCATGTTCATGCTAGAAGCTTTCAAGTCATAGAAAGGACTAAGTGTATCTACAGTTGAGTAAACAGGGGGATAGTCACAGATGACAAGCTTTGAGAGGCAGTAGACTTCTAGAATCTTACAAGGCATGATAAGGAGTTTTAACTTCAATAACATTGAAATCACATGAGGGTTTGTGGCAGAGGAGAATCCTGAGATAACTTAATGTTGAATGGGTAACTGAATGGCATGTGAAAAATGGACTTTACGAGGCAAGAAAGGAGACAGAGAAAATGGTGAGATGATCATTCTCACTGGGATGGAATTAATGAAAATGGAAGAGGTAGGAATGAGTCCAAGGATTTGGCTGGAACATCAGGTTAGAGCTGCCATTTGCTCATGAGAGGCGTTGGAGAAATTCAGGTTGTGTGTGGCAGTAGGGAAACTAGGCTTTGATTTCAAACACGCCTTATTCAGTATCCAAGTGGAGATAACCCATACGCATTTGGACATTCAAGTCTGGAATTTAAGGACTTGTCAGGACTGACAGAATATTGAGTTTCATCAGTATACTCCATGGTTATTAAAGAGATGAGAGTGTTAATTTTGTACTTCCACATGAAGTACAAAAATAAGAATACGGGCTTGGGGTGCCCGGCTGGCTCAGTTAGCCTTGATCTCCTGTTGTGAGCTTGAGTCCCACAGTGAGTGTAGAGATTACTTTAAAGTAAAAAAAAAAAAAAAAAAAAAAAGGAAGAAAAAAAGAATAGTTTCAGTTTCAGTGGAAAATAAGAAAATACAGATTTTATAATTAAAGTTAAAATATAACCCTTATAATTAAGGTTGAAGGTTACATGATGTAATAGTTGACAATGAAAGCTGCAACACTGAAAAAAACAAAAACAAGGATAGTATGCAGTGCTGTTAAGGGTTAGCAGGATGGGCATAGTTCTTGGTATGAAAAAAGATTATTATTATTGATGAGAGTTAAAATGCATAAAATTTTGTTGAAAGTAATTTGTCAATAAACATCAAAGCCTTAAAATGGTTTACAGTGTTTGACTAAGTAATTCAAATTCTAGGAAAGTTTCTTATTTTAAAAGAGAGATTGGGGTACAAGCATGTATATCTAAATATTATATATTATTAGATGTACTGGAAATTTTATGTCTGTGCCTTCAGATCCACTCTCAGTTCTTACTTTGCTCAGTACAACAGGAGATAAATTTATAGGAGCTACATAAGTGGGCTCACTGATCCTTGTTTGAATTTAGCCAGTGTGAATGAGGCACGGGCAGGAGATGGAGGGCAGGAGGAAGGATGTAGGTTCCTCCACAGTGCACCCCAAAGAGCTGGTGGCTTTTCTCTACAATGAGCCAAGGCTCCTTTCAGATAGCTGGGGTTCTGTTAGAAGAACCACTACTCTTCTCTGAAGTAGTGTCAGGAAGTAGGTTCCTCCACAGTGCACCCCAAAGAGCTGGGCTTTTCTCTAAAATGAGCCACAGCTCCTTTCAGATAGCTGGGGTTCTGTTAGAAGAACCAGTACTCTCTCTGAAGTAGTGTCTATCCAGCACCATGTTCCTTTAGGGCTGGGAGGAATAACAGGTATATGCTAATGTGAATTCCTGCTATGGCACTATCCCTAATCAGTTCCTTTAACCCCGCTCACACCCTCTATTAAACCTTTCCCAATCACTGAGTGTGTCATCTGTTTCCTGAAAACATCTTGACAGAAACATTGGAGAAAAGTTGGAAATGAGCTAAATGTCTTAAAGTAGGGGAAAGATAACTAAATCGTGCAACTTGATGTAATATGTAATGACATCATGAAGTTATCAGAAAAATCTACATACTAATTCCTTCACCAAATATACACAAAATGCCTAGCTTCTGGACATTTTTTTAGGTGAAAAGAATAGCAGATTCCTTGAGGAGTTTACATTTTAGGAATATGGTCTATACATATGTAACAAGAGTTATTTGTGACACGCCTCTGAAGAGATCACTGACAATAGAAGCATTTTTTCTCCCTCTCTATCTATGAGTCTCTTTCTGTTGGGTTTTGTTGTTGTTGCTGCTGGTTTTTTTTTTCCCTTAAATTCCACATAGAAGTGATATCACACATTTTTCTTTCTCTTCTTATTTATTTCATTTCACTTAGTGTAACAACCTCTAGGTACATCCATGTTGTCACAAATGGCAAGATATAATTTTTTATGGCTTAATGTTTGACTATATATGATATATATATGTATATACGTATATATATGTATGCATGTCACATATATATCTCATATATTGAATTTATTTAATAATAGTTAATCTACTGGAAAAATGAAAGAAAACCTTAAATTTATATCTCAAATTTTTAATTGGTAGAGAAAGGTGTAAGTGAATTTCTTGCCTGTGGTTTCATGTCAGCTTCCAGTGATAGAAATGGACATCACAGTCTGTCAGGTGTAAGTTAATGAGTGTTTCACATGCCATCAGCCTACACTAAGTATTTCTCATTTAAGAAAGAGTGCATAGTACTAAAAAGTGTCCATATTTAAAACTGTATTTGATTTGACAGAGCTTCCTTTCTGAGTTAGGTCCAGAACCAATAGTTCGGACAAAACTGTTGGCCAGCTTGTGTCTTAGAATGGGGAGAGGAAAAATGGGGACCAAGTGATTGGTGGGAGGATGTGCTCGGCAGTACTGAGGAGAGAAAGGGGAATTAAATAGCTCTGGAATAGCAAATTATAACACAAATATCCAAACATTTATAATAATTTCCACAGTGGAGATACAGGTAAGTTAATATCTTAAATATTTACTATCTTTAATTTTTTAATTAAATATTTTAAATATTTCAAATGTTCAACAAAGTATTATGGATTTTAAAAAAGAATTTCAGTTTTTTGTTTCATGAACACTTTGTCAGTCTGACAAAATAATGTTTTTAAAGCATGAATTAAGATACAGGATATAAGTATTAAAAAGGGAATCAATTTTATTAAAATATAGCTATCAAATTATTTTTAAAAACTGATTTTGGTAAAATAATACATATGCTTCTTAACTAATGCAATAAATAACAAAACCCAGCAGCAGATCTGATTAGTCCTGTAGTGTCAAAGAAAAAAGTGAACATACAAGGTACTTAGTATGATCTTTAATTTCTGCTGATGATAAAGTCACAGGACCTCTAATACTTCTATGTATTGATATTCATAAATATAATTGAGAGAGATGCTAAATTTCAGCTGGAGACTAGTACAAATACTGATGTAATATTTTTCAGCTTAAATATTTAAATTCTATGTTAAGATTGCTTAGGACTAGTTTCAAAATTAAAGGGACTTAAATTTGGAAAAATAGGTAATTTTACAATGACATTATAGATGTAGGCAAAAGAGTGGAATGAACAGTAAACCCAGAGGGAGGACATATGGATTAATATTCTGAGTTTGTCACTCTCTTAATGAGCTTAGGCAAGTTTACATTTTATTTTCATTATATCTGGAATGGGAATCATAGGCTTACCTTATAAGGAGGTAAAATAATTAAAACCATGAGTATAGAAAGAACCTGAAATACAATAGATTCATAATATATAATTATAGTCTTCCTTTCCTTTGGACTGAAACTATCGATTAGGTCATTAAATAATTATATTCTATTAATGTGCAGTAAAACAGTATGCATTTGCTTAGGAAACTATAAATGAGCTTTTAGAGGGTCATTGTAAACTATTACATTAAGCTTTTTAAAGGTAAAAGTGCATCCACAGTTTAAGTGTTACACTGAATTCTGTAGACACTATTGGGTTCCACACAGATTCCATGCACCAAGCCAATGTACTCACTAGACAGCTATTGTTGGGTTTAGCTGCTAACTGCTTATAGCTAACCTCTTCTAAGAACTTTTCTGAACTGGTGAGAACCATCAAACTAAGCTCACCACTATGATCAGTGACAATGAGGTACTAATAGTCCGATCCTTCACCTCAAGGTGGGTCAACTCTCTATTCCCTTTTATGCCTGGAACCTTCTCTCTGTGGATCAGGCAAGGCTACACTCAGTCTGAGACTGCCAGCTTATTTTCTCCTCTCTCCTGTTTTATTCCCGTTTTTACAGTTTTCCTGTGAAAATCACATTTTTAATCAATCACTTATACCCAAATCCAAGTCTCAGACTTTCTGAGGAAACACATAAGATTGTATATATGGTCTGAATGAATTTCTACTCTGTTAGAAGTGAGCCATCCAGTTATTTTCCAAATATTTATATGGTGCCTACTTTCGTGAGACCCATGGGTGTGTTTGAGATACAAAGAAAATATACAAAGACTCCTGCCCTTATGTAACTTACATTTAAGCAGGAAAAGACAAGCACTACCTAATAAATGTAATAAATATGAAAACGGTAGAGAGAAGGTTTTCAGTGCTATTGAGGATAATAGAGCAATATAGTGGGATCTGAACATTGGGGCCAGGGAAGGGAAGGGGAGAGAAGAGGAGGGAAAAGAAATGCCAGGTTGGCCTCATTGGGAAGGTGTTATTTGAGTGAAAAATTTGAAGTAAGGGGCGTTATACAAGTAGATATGTGTGGGAAATATTTTCAGGCAGAGTAAATGCAAAGGTGCTAGAGCAATGGAGTGCCTGGCTTGCTTTAGTCGTGTCTGAAAAAGGTAAGTGAAGGGGAGGAGAGGACAGGCTGAGGGAGGGAGGTTCTGACATCGCAGAAAGGAAAGAAAGTAAAAGATAGTGACATCAAACCAAGTGATCAGAAATATGGGGACTGGAAATTTGACCATTGAATTGAAATGATAATCTTCACTACGTACGGAATATATCGCAATGCTTTTTTTTTTTTTTTTAAGATTTTGTTTATTTATTTGACAGAGAGAGATCACAAGTAGGCAGAGAAGCAGACAGAGAGAGAGGAGGAAGCAGGCTCCCTGCTGAGCAGAGAGCCCGATGCGGGACTCGATCCCAGGACCCTGAGATCATGACCTGAGCCAAAGGCAGAGGCTTTAACCCACTGAGCCACCCAGGCACCCCTATAGACAATTCTAGATCAAGGAAGAACAATGAGCAAATAAAACATAGCTGCTCTTTGGTTTGAAGTTTTTCTTTTGTATTTCTTTATAAATATTTCTGTTTATTATTATTATTATTTAAAGATTTTATTTTTTTGTTTGTTGGAGGGAGAGATCACAAGTAGGCAGAGAGGCAGGCAGGTAGAGGAGGAAGCAGGCTCCCCCGGCTAAGCAGAGAGCCCGATATGGGGCTCAATCCCATGAGCCTGAGATAATGACCTGAGTTGAGGGCTCGTATCGCAATGCTTTTATGAGTAAATATATTCCTCCTGTACCTGGACTTTTCAAATGACCTCTAAATATTCAGATTGTCAAATGATCTAATGTTAAATTCCTAGAACACACTACAATCTTTTTTAGTGACAAATAAATGTGTGAATGTTCTTCTATGTGTCTTGATTTCTCTTTTCTGTGAAGTCAGCCTGGAAAACTGTCATCTGTAAATACCTTCTCCCATTTAGCAGGCCATCTTTTAGTTTTGTTGATAGTTCCACCTCATCTTTATCAGAATTTCAGACTAAGAGAGACATGCTTCGCTCTGTACTTCCACATTTGCCAAGGCAAGAAAAACAAAACAAAGCAAAACAACTTTGCAATTGGCCTTCAGGCCTTTAACATCTCCACCTAGGATCTCTACCCATCAATTAGACGATCTTTTCATTGACCAAATCAGGGTACATTGTCTAACTTCAAAGTTACTGGTAAAACACCTTCCTATTAAAGACTTAGAAGTTAGTAATATTTGGTAAATAACAAAGATGATTATGACAATTCAAGCCCTTCTTACCAAATACAAGGCTCATTCTTCTTCCTGGAGAAAAAATATGCAGGTACAATTCACAAGTCACATCCAGACATGCGTTTAAGTTCAAATTGAGGGAGTATGGAAGAAATAACACATGCAGTAGTTTCTATATCAGATCTATGTGAGGCTTTTCATGATAGAGACTAATGAACTAAAAGATACTGTGTGTGACATGGGAGAAGTATAATCACAACAAATTTTCTTCAAAAAATTATGGCAATTTTGAAGTTCTGTTTGCTTGTCCTACGATTCTGGCGAGGAGAATTAAGCCATATTTAGACCTTTTTCTTCAGTTTTGCTACCTTACAAGGGGCATCCTTTTCTATTATTGTTTGTACCCCTTTACCTTCTGAAATTCTTTCATATTCGTTGACCTCACTGACCACTGCTGAAGAAGGCAGTAGATAGTATCACTCTGCAAGTTGAACAAATTTTTTGGCCAGCTTACTGACCAAGCAACTTGATAGCCCCAGAATCATCTTAACCTCAATGACACCCAGATCTGTTTGGTCTGGCTTGGTGGCTTCTTAAAGTTCTTAAAGACTAAATCATTTTTTTTTTTTTTTTTTCCTGTCTGGCTCCAGTCAGTTTCATGTGACAAGAGTCACTCCATGGAAATATTTTCTGTTTAATCATTACTTCTTAGATTTTCTATATTTAATTTTTTGTACCACACTGTACAGCAAGTCTTGCTAGATCTACTTAATTATGGGATTCTTGCTCTTATTGGGCTTTACTGGTGAATTATAGCCTCAATATCTTTAACATGAGACAATTTATCTGAGTGTAAGGATTTATTGAGAATCAAACACTTAACTAAGTCCTAATCTTGCTGATATCATCCATTTAGAAATTTTTAAATAGCCATGATTGTCATTCTTTCAATTTGCGTTTTGCTATAAAAGTCTCAATCATCTATTTGCACACCAAACTATTATTTCTCTTTTAACAAAGAGCATTAAAAAGGTTGTCTCTTCCTCTCAATATGTCAGTCAGTCCCCTATTCATGTAATTTGCATTTCATTAAATTTTTTACCACCACACAGACAATAGTTTTCTGGATTTATCTCTTTTTAAATAGTATTTTGACAATAAAGCCATATGGACAAATACACCCTTCCATCACTCTGATTTCCCACATTTTCCTTAGGACTATAAGTTCACTGGACCCAGGATCTGCCATCCAAGTTATCACAAATATTACACCTTGGAAGGAAATGGATTTTCACTTTTGAACCTCTGATTCAGCTTTCTTTACAGTTGGATGGCTAGGCCTTAAGTCAGTGCTACAGATTTTATGACTCGTTGTTTTTAGGACAGCATATCAATTGCAGTAGTTATTTATGCACCTGTCATATTATGCTGTGGTAACAGAAAATAACCAAAATCACAGTGGCTTTAGAAACAAATGCTTATTCTTGCTCAGGGTATAGGACCATTGCTATTTTTCTGAGAGGTTATGATAAACCTTATTGCCAGGAACCCAAGGCACGGGAAGTTCTATCGCCACGCTCCATGACTGCCAACAGAAGAGAGAGGAAACAGAGAGAATCCATGTTGGCTCTTCTACACAGAAGGTCTTGCACCCACTTGCCCCCACACTTAAGTGGGCAAAGCAAGTCCCGTGGTTATGTCTAAATTCAGAGATAGGGGAGAAGGATAATCTTACAAAGAATTTTGTTTGGAAGAGAGAAATCCAGAAACTTTTGGAAAGAGTTCTTTTTTTTTTTTTGGTTAAAGAGTTTATTTATTTATTTATTTATTTATTTATTTACTATTTATTTATTTATTTGACACAGAGAGAGAGAATAAGCAGGGGGAGCAACAGAGAGAGAGGGAGAAGGAAGCTTCCCACTAAGCAGGGAGCCTGATGCATGGTTTAACCCCAGGACTGAGCCACCCAGATGCCCATGGACAAGGGTTCTGATGATTGCTTCAGTAGTATATGAGAATGTTTGCTTTGGGTTGAATTGTTTCTTCCAATAAGATACATTCAACTCCTCACACTTGGTACCTATGAATATGAACTTATTTGGAAATAGGGTCATTGAAGATGTTATCAAGTTAAGATGAAGCCATCCTGAATTAGAAGGGACCCTAATCCAATGGTGTTCTTATAAGAAGAGACACAAATATAGAGCAAAGAGAGCCATGTGAAGGAGGAGGTAGAGACTGGAGTTATGCTGGCATAAACCAAGGTATCAGAGGCTGGAAGAAATAAAGAAGTATCATCTACTAGACTTAGCGGACCGGATCAAGACCTGTCAACACCTTGATTCACGTGTATAGCCTCCATTGCTGTAGAAGAATACATTTAAGTTGTTTGAACCTAACCAGTTGTATTTTGTTATAGCAGTCCTAGGAAACTAACACAGTGCTATTGAAATATATGTGTTTATTATCAGTTTGTAATATTAGCTTGACTTTATCAGGTAAAAGTAAAAGATTTTTTCTCTGTGGTTCAACATCGGGTCCATAATATTAAGGTCAGAGAGTTAACACGAAGCATTTTCAAGACCAGAGACTTGGAATTGTTTTGGAAGGCTATTATGTAACTTTTGGTAAGACACTAACACTAACCTCTCTCTCTATCTGTTAGTTAATTTGTAAAACAGAGTTATAATAATAATAATTATTATAATATAATAATTCTGTTGCTAATTCTGTTAAAAGGTTAGAAAAATGTTCAATTAAGTTTAGATATTTTTAAATTACTTACAACTATCTCTTTTGACTATGATTTTTGACTTTTGACTATGATTGAAAATCAGAATAGTGACTTTTTCAACTGTATTAAATCACCTTGCACAGTGCAGAGCACAAGATTAAAAAATATGTGGACTAGATTATTTAATTAGTTAAATACTTAATAGTCAGTGTATTGAATTACATATATTATCTTACATTATTTTTAAAATTCAATTTTGAAAAGATTGAAAAATAACAATGAACATTGAATGAATGTATTCATGTATTCAATGAATACATTGAAAAATAGCAATATAGAAGAAAATTATATGAGCTACTCACATATTGGAATATAGAATTATATAAAAATCACAACCATTTGCATTAAGCATTTCTCTAAAGATATATTTTTTATTTTAAAACATATATATTATTTTTAAAACATGTATATGTTTTATTTTTAAATACATGTTTTTATTTTTAAAACATATTTTTTTCTTTTAACTCAGCTTATATGAATAAAAGCACCAGCAAAATTCCAGTTATGTTCTTGAAATGCACTGTGAATGAGCTCTATCAGATCGATAGTAAAGATTTCTTGGCACTGATGCCAATTTAAATGTTACTGTAGCAATCACCCATGGTAATGTTTTCAATTAATGATACACAGTCACATCATAACATGAGTCTGGTGTACCATTTGGCAACTTCAAAATGGATCTACAGATTATTTAATTTTACCAGTGAAATAAAATCTAAACAGACCAAATAAAGAAAAGAAAAGAGTGAAACAAGCAACAACCATGAGCTATTCCTAGCTTTCAAATTTCAAATATTCTCTGACTAAAGTTTAAAAAATTGTAGTGTTCGGGTGCCTGGGTGACTCAGTGGGTTAAGCCTCTGCCTTTGGCTCAGGTCATGATCCCAGGGTCCTGGGATCAAGCCCCACATCAGGCTCTCTGCTCAGTGGGGAACCTGCTTCCCCCTCTCTGCCTACTTGTGATCTCTCTCTGTCAAATAAATAAATAAAATCTTAAAAAAATAAAAATAAAAATATTTTAGTGTAAAAACTCATTAGCACATTTACCTTTGCAATTCACCTATTCAGGCACAGCACAGTTACAAAAACTTTTCCTTAATCCATCATTGTCAGATACTGTTATTAAAAATCCAGTGGGGAGAGAGAGAGAGAGTGTGCACATGTGCGAGCAAGGGTGGGGGATGTGGGGATGGGGGGCAGGCACAGGGAGAGGAAGATAGAATATTTTAAGCAGGCTCCGTGCCCAGCACAGTGCCCGAGGTGGGACTCCATCTCATGACCCTGAGATTATGACCTGAGCCGAAATCAAGAGTTGGACGGTTAACCAACTAAGCCACCAGACACCCAAAAAATCCAGTTTCTATCATCCAGATGTTTGTATCATCTGGAAATTCTATCTTAAAATAAGTAACATATAATAAGTAAATTATTATTATTAAATCTTAAGACAGGAGGGAAACTGGAGATGATAATAACATAACAGTCATTCACTATTGTTCTATCTCACATTTGTTAAGTAGATGTTACTGACCAGGCACTATTCTAAGTGCCTCACAGCTTTGGTAATCATTCATTCTGTTTTTTTTGTTTTTTAATTTTTTTTTATAAACATATATTTTTATCCCTAGGGATACAGTTCTGTGAATCGCCAGGTTTACACACTTCACAGCACTCACCAAAGCACATACCCTCCCCAATGTCCATAACCATGACCCCCTTCCCCCAACCCCCCTCCCCCCCAGCAACCCTCAGTTTGTTTTGTGAGATTAAGAGTCACTTATGGTTTGTCTCCCTCCCGATCCCATCTTGTTTCATTGATTCTTCTCCTACCCACTTAAGCCCCCATGTTGCATCACCACTTCCTCATATCAGGGAGATGATATGATAGTTGTCTTTCTCTGCTTGACTTATTTCGCTAAGCATTCATTCTGTTTTGAGAGAGCTCATGTCTTCCTCTTCCTATCCACTGGCATTATTTAACCTCCATCTCTAAGTTTCCTGTGGCTATTTGGCAGTGAGGTTTGGGTGAGTGTTACGCGTACTCCTGCTGAGAAGAACGTCTATGAACTGCTGCATGATCCTGCCGTGATCTTTCTCGCTTTGCCACAGCAAGTATGGCAAAACTTCCCAGCCTACAACCCAAAATAAAGACAAAATGGGCTTCCCCACATTCCCACAAGCCAAAGAGTGATGGATATATAATGGGAGAGAAAAAGAAATCTTTTGTCTGAAACCACCTGTACACCCTAGGCCTTTAGGACTGATGAATATATTTAGCATCACACATACCACTTAAATCATACTTTCAAAATCTCCTTGATGAAGGTGCAATTGTTCCCATTCTATACATGAAAAATATGAAAGTTCACAGTGTCAAAATAAATTGTCCAAGGTGAACATCTGTTAGGTGGTGAGGGAGAAATAAAAATCAGCTCTGAGAGCTGACAGCTGATACCTGGCCTGGTGACTAAGAACTAAGCTATCGTATCCCCTGCCGAACACCAACAATTTAGCAGAATATCATCATCAGATGAACTCACTCAATAGCTGTGAATTAGAACAAGGCAAAAGCAGAGGCACTAGATAGACCCACAATGACCAGATATCTTCCTTTCTTGGTTACTAGTACTTCTTTATCAAAGACAACTTCAAACTACTTTTCCAGGTTCCTACATAGAAATTAATATATGTCTATAGAATTGCCCTGATTTCCTGATAGTACCCAATCAATTTCTGATCTCTGCTTGCATAAGAATTTCCCAAATGCCTCAGCATATTCCCAAATTCTATAATAAGCCTATCTTAACTCTCTGTAACCAGATTATTTCCAGTTTCCCCATGATGGGCAGTATACCTTATCGCAAGAAGTTAATACACCTAACTTTGACCGCCAGTTGTGTTCTCTGTGGTCTTTGAAGCATTGACTTTTCCTTTTTTGGGGGGGGCATTGAGCTTTTCCATTGATAGGTGAGACTTATACTTGGGGAGTCTGGCTCTAGTACCCATGATACACCACTGTGCTTTAATCCAACTAAAGGAGTATGAATATTGATAATTAATAAGGTAATTAACATAGACTATTTTCTTTTACTGAACAAATCAAGGGATTTGAATTAAAATATCAAAAAAACAGTGTGGCAAAATTAGCACTAATAGGATTTATTGCGGTGTGTGTGGAGATATAGATATGGATGATACATATATAAATTTATAAGGAAAATTTGTTGAGGACTTGGCTTAGTTCCTACCTCACTGCCCCAACTTCAATGCAGAGGGTTGAATCAATTATACTCCCATCTTATTGTTTGTTCATACAAGGACCTTTTCTTATTTTATTGATTTATTTTTTATTTTTATAAGCTACTCTCAATTTAAGCTACTCTCAATATAAGATACCCCAATTTTCCAAGATTTTTCACAAATAATCTGTGAATCAAAAGGGTTTTACAGGGGCACCTGGGTGGCTCAGTGGGTTAAGCCTTCAGCTCAGGTCATGATCTCAGAATCCTGGGATCGAGCCCGAATGGGGCTCTCTGCTTGGCAGGGAGCCTGCTTCCCCCCCTCTCTCTGTCTGCCTCTTTGCCTGCTTGTGATCTCTCTCTCTCTCTGTCAAATAAATAATTAAAAAAAAAAAAAAACTTAAAAAACCCACAAAAAACAAAAGGGTTTTACAATAAAAATTAACTACTCTTATAATGTACCCAGAGGTTTGTGCAGAACTATGATCTGATTTGGTGGAGGAATAATGACTCAAGAGTTCAAATGATTCAGTGTGTTCAGTCTTTGCCTATGAGGTGGGATACGATGGAATGCCTTACTGGAACACTGGGTGTTATATGTAAGTGCTGAATCACTAAATTCTACTCCTGAAACACTATATGTTAACTAACTAGAATTTAAATAAATAACTTGAAATAAATAAATAAATGAACAAATAAAGTACCAAAAAGGAATACCTAACTGTCACTATTTCAATAATTTGAACATGTTATCTTTCACTTTACACATTTGCACATAACTGAATCTAATTTTTTTAAGGACTGTAAAGTTTAAAATGCTTAATATTTATTTAAGAAATCCTGCACACCAATGAGGTTAATAAAGGACTTAATTATCTCTACCTCCCACTGCATTCCTAAGGGAGAGCATTATTTTCACAATAAATCATGCCTCTCACTACTGATCTTCATTAGGACATATTTTCTTTGCTGTAAACAGAAAACTAAAAAGCAAAAATGCATCAGTTAACCTCCTAATATTAGGCCTTATTAAAGGTTTTTACCCCTCGTGCTATGGGTCCTTTTCTGTAGGAAACTCATTTAAATCTGTCACATGATAAGACCAGTTTATTTTTATTTTTTCTCTATATATTTGCCAAAGGAGCGTATGTTTGCTGCTTAAATAGCATCATTAAGCACCAGAGATATGAAATATATTCATCAGAGCCAAAAACTGGTCTTTAAATATTGCCTCTTGTCTGTTACTAAATATAAATTCTAAAATGTATGATCTGGTCACTTTAACATTAAGAGAAAATTCACGGAATTAATTAATGTTTTGTTGCATAATACTATAACTGTATACTCTGCCAAAACTTGACACAGCTGTCTTTTACTAATAGGATTCTGCTTATTAAGCATATAAGGGTCACCTGCGTCAACAATACTGTGACTCAGGATATTCAGTATGTTATAATCTCCTGGTGATAGCTCAGTGAAGAAGTATTTTTAGTGCATGATTTTGTCATCCTACTCTAACGAGACCACCACCGCCACCACCACCATAATCTTCATCTCATACGATTATCATCACCATCAGCATTAGAACTAATGTAGGTAAACAGGCAGAGGGTATGTATAAAGACAAATACAATGTATACTGACGTTTTATATAATATTCATTGGTTAGATAATCTGTCCTTTAACATCTCTACATTTTACAGAATTTGAAGATTTTACTTTTTCCCTTGACTGCATCCATCCTCAGAAATTGATACTGTAGCATCTCTAATAGACAGTACCAGCATGAGTACCTACGATTAGGAAACTTTATCTTATTTTTTCCAGAACATTGGTGCTGAATCAAGTGTGGTTTTTGGCCATACATTCACAAGTCATTTCTACAACATAGTACTGGAATCACTGGGCTGTACTAGGTTGAGGTGAGGGAGGAAAGCAAGAGAGATTGTCGTTTGATGAAAAAATACGTCACTCACCACAAAATGTAGATGTAGGTTAAGTGATGGCCCTAGGCTTTCTGATGGAAAAATACAAATGCTCATATGTCCTACAAGGATATTAATCTTCCTCTTTAATAATGTAAAATTTTATTTAAAAGTTGGCATTTCTCAGATAATGTTACCAGTAAATTATTTTACTTTTTAAAATACTTCCTCATACTCCCAAATAACAGTTACTGTCAAGGTAATACATGTTGATTGGAAAAGTGTTCCCCAGTTTCATGGCAGCAACCTGAGAGCAAAGGATGGAGGTGGCCAGGAGGCAAGTTCTGGGAAGCTACAGGGCTTGTGGTATTTAGAATTAGCAGTAATGTGCTGCATGTAAATTTTTTTCTTCCTAGATGCCTTCTGGTTTCCTAACATTATCTTCATTCTCTTTATCCTTCTGTCAGGGGTGTTAAATTATATTATTATTATCCATCACTATATTGTGCTAGTATTAGTAGGGCTGAGGGAAACAAGAAGGAGCCTCATTAGAGTTAGGCATTGAGATGGGCTGAGAAAATTGAAGAGCAATCCGTAGCAAGTGGTAACAGGTGAAATCCAGGATTTTTAAGAAACTCCTAGGTATTTTAAAGAAATAATTGATGGGGTGGATTAGGTTTACTTATAGCATGCAACTAGAATTAGGTATTTGGATAATGAAAGGAAAGAATAACTTTAAAGATTAGAAAAATGAGGTACACATCTGCTCTTACAGATGAGAGTATAGATTTGGAGAGGCTCATGTTGATAGATTGAGAATTGATATATGTGAAACATATGCTCGCAGTTTTGTATGGCCATCTCTAAGTGATGAAATTTTCCATTTTTTAATTTTTTTTATTTTTTTAAGATTATTTATTTATTTATTTGACAGACAGAGATCACAAGTAGGCAGAGAGGCAGGCAGAGAGAGCGAGAGAGATTGAAGAGGAAGCAGGCTGGCTGCTGATCAGAGAGCCCAATGTAGGGCTGGATCCCAGGACCCTGAGATCATGACCTGAGCTGAAGGCAGAAGCTTTAACCCACTGAACCACCGAGGCACTCCGAAATTTTCCATTTTTAAAATATTTGTTATTCTTTGGTTTTTCTTTTTTTAATTCTTTGGTTTTTCTAAAATGCTCAGTTTGTCTTACTATGTATATGAAATAACATATTAACTAACACATTTCATAATTCAGAACTAGTTTCAGTCCATTTCTCTAAATATTTCACTCTTTTCTGCCTCTATATTTAGAAAATATTAGTAAATGTGCTGGTTTTGTCTTCATATGATCTTGGTGCCATTTTGTGAATAGACTGACAATGTAATATGTAATTACAATCAATTACAATATGTAATTGCCATATGTAGCATTTATACATGCTGAAATCAAGCTGATGGT
Source organism: Mustela nigripes (assembly GCF_022355385.1). NCBI lineage: Eukaryota > Metazoa > Chordata > Mammalia > Carnivora > Mustelidae > Mustela > Mustela nigripes. The sequence goes on from NC_081568.1 coordinate 21,066,930, forward strand.
GAAGCTTCTGCATATTTGGTATTTAATTTCTACTTCAACAGAACACACAGCAGAAAAACTAGTACAAAGATGACAGCCAACTCACATTTAACTGGAAAAAAAATGTCTATTTAATAAAGAAATATAAAAATAATATATAAACAAGCACAGGTGAAGTAGATTATTAAATTCATTCATTAGAATGATTTTAAATACTCTTCAATATTTATATATTTTAAAAATAGTATATTTAATAAAGAGTGAGAGTTATTCCCCTACATGCAAAGATTTCTAATTTCATCTACCATATATGGACTTTGGAAAATATATAATTTTTTATAACATTGATAGGTTTTTTTGTTTTGTTTTTGTTTTTTCAAAAGAGAAAGAGAGTTGGAGGGAAGGGCAAAGGGAGAGGGAGAGAAAGAATTTTTCTTTTATTTAAGATTTTATTTGACAGAGATACAGGGAGAGAGGGAATACAAGCAGGAGGAGTGGGAGAGGGAGAAGCAGGCCTCCCACCAAGCAGGGAGCCCGATGCGGGGAGAGAGAGAATCTTAAGCAGGTTCCATGCCCAGTGCAAAGCATGGGCTCTCACAGTCCTGAGAGCATGACCTGAGCCAAAATCAACAATCAGACCTTTAATTGACTGACCCACCCAGACAACCTAGAAGATATTTTCATATTTTTGAGTTATTCAAAACTAATTGCAATTTCAAGTAGCAGTAAAATCAAATGCATTAGAAGAAGTGTTATTCTACTGAGAGATTGGGTTTAGGGAATAGATATAACTGGAATAGATGGGATAAAATTTATTCCTTTTTGACTGTCCTGTGATGACAAACCCATGATAATTCATTTTCCATAATTAGATACAGTATTTGTATTTCAAAATGTAATTTTTAAAAAAAATTTAAGATATTTTTTAGATATTTTAATATAGAAGTTTGTCTTAATTGTCTACTATATTGAGTATAGTGAAAATTAGTGTTTAAAAATTTTAATTTCTTAAAGTTTTCTATTTTCAAAATAAAGCTAAATAAATAAATTTCAGTTGCAAAAAACTACAAAAATATACACCTTCATTTATATTTTCAGATATGTAAAATTATAACTTAACCTTTTTTTTTTTGGAAGGCAAAAATTCCACCAATTATGTGTAACCATATAATTCACACTTAGGCTATTCGATATTAAATGCTTTAAGGCATAGAGTTCAATCACTGCAAGAAATAAAAAAGCTTAAAACAAAATATTGTCACCTCAGTTGCAGGTGCTTGAATTATTTCGTGTTAATATTAAACTATTTTCAGTGATAATGTAATAGTATAAGATAATAGATATGCATATATATAATATATATTTTTAAATATTTATTATATGCAATTGGCTCTTGAACAAGGTGGGGATTAGGGGCAATAAACCTCCACCTAGTTGAAGATTGGTGCATAACTTTTGACTTCTCAAAAAGTTAACTACTAATAGCTACTGCTGACCAGAACCTTACCAGTAACACAAATAGTCAATTAGCACATGTTTCATATATGAATTATATTCTGTATTCTTATAATAAAGTAATCTATAGAAGAAGATGGTATTAAGAAAATCAAAAGAGAACATACACTTATAGTACTCTACTGTATTTATTTTAAAAAGTCAAATCTCTGTTCTTCAAATATTAACTGTATGTGTGTAATATACATATGCATATATATACATGTATATATATATACACACACAACACATACTTTGCATAACATACATGTCTAAAGGATAACACAAATTACTTGTTTTATGCATCTTGATGTGTTATTGTTTATGTCATTACTAAAAGTAGTTATGAGTGTTTAAAATAAGAATTCACCAAATTTATACTGTCTGATGATCAATACTTTAAAAAAGTCTTTCTTGGTTATTACATGTTTTAAGGATAACTAGTACATAATTTATGAGACAACTGAGATCAAATATTTTATTTGGAGAAATAGTACTGAAAAGTCCTTATAAAATTGAATACACATTAATTCATTCTAAACAATACATATTAAAACACTTTGTCAAAATACATCTTCAAAATGAAGTGTTCAATAACTTAGCTTTCAACTAGTAAAAAAAAGTTCCAGAAGTAAATTTGACTTATTTTTATTAGAAAACAGATTAAAATGATTAATCTTACACAGTTTAATAAAGGAATAAGTTTATCTCAAATATAAAATCTCAGTTGAAAAGAAAACATATTAAGACATTTTCTCATATTTTTGTATTGCAGTCTGAGCCATCCAAAAGAGGGAGCTAAAGTATTGTGCTAAATAGCTTGATTTTATGACTTTGAGATTTTTGGATCAGATTCATACATGAATTGCACACTGTGTTTAGATGTAAATTTAATTGGGTCTGAGGTTGGCTTACTAACACTGACACATGTCCTATACTTAACTTATGGTCCTAAGATTGTATATTCCCCTAGAAGAAAATTATTTTTTCAATGATCATATAATTACAAAAATAAATTACAAAAATGGAAGGAATATTAAGTAAAACTCTTAATAGTGGGTCTATAGGAAGGAAAGGAATCACATAAGCCTTGTGTAAATTGAATCACTTGATTTTTCTCCACATTTATATAAACAGAACTAATAATATTGAAGTTGTTTCCATGTACATGAAAGCACTTCAAAGTAATATAAAATATGATGTATCTGTAAAACCTATATGAGAAATATATGATATTTTACATAACTTCAGCAATATCATTGGCAAAGAGATCCTATATTCTAATTTTGTGCGTGGTTTGTCTAACACAGCTGCTATCTATTTTTCCCATAGACTGGGACAAGATAACATTATAAATAAAAGTTCATTGCCTGAGAATATCAATCTGTACTTCCTTATTACAGAATGTTATTTTACAATGAGGTTAATTTAATTAATGAATAGATTAATTTCCTTCTTCAGAACATCAGAAAGAAATCTAACTCCAGTAGGAAATCAAAAACAGAGGAGATAATTTACCTATAAATAATTAATTTTCATGTAAATGAATTGTGAAGGCAAAATGTTTAATTGACTATCAGATATTTGTATTGTTATATTTTCTCAAGACATTACATTGAAACATAGGGTGTTGCTCTTTTGTGGTTTGGGAGAACTTATGCACTCAGGCTTTTCTTATTACTCTCATAACACTGTAGATAAAACATGGCTAAGGATAGTAATTTCTTGTAGGTTTAACTGAGGGGTCTAAAACCTAAAGTTTCTGATAGATTATTTGTTGGCATAAACCAATGAAATGGTATCCAAGAATAGATTTATTAAAATATGCCACTATACAATGTCCCAAAGAAACAACTAGCTTTTAAACCCTTTTTTAAAAAATGTGGTCTTTTACAAATTGAATGTCTTTTGAGGATTCATTTGACATTAGAATCATTTGACCTTCAAATGAATTTTATCTTTAAAACTAGTGAACTGGGGCATCTGGGTGGCTCAGTGGGTTAAGCCTCTGCCTTCGGCTCAGGTCATGATCTCAGGGTCCTGGGACTGAGCCCCACGTTGGGCTCTCTGCTCAGCAGGGAGCCGGCTTCCCCCTCTCTCTAGCTCTCTGCCTGCCTCTCTGCCTATTTGTGATTTCTGTCAAATAACTAAACAACATCTTTTAAAAAAATAAAATAAATAAAACTAGTGAACTGACATACTTTCTTTTTTTCCTCATGATGGAGCAGTTGTATTAACAAATTGGACAATATCACTCAATCTTTGTTTTAATATAGAAATAATTTGTATATATAAATAATGTAGAAATAGCACAATTGTATAACTGTAGAAATATATATAAGCTCAACTAAATGAGCAGATCACACTATTTGAATTATCTACATACAAAAAATGATTTAAAACACATGACTGAAACTTGAATTTCTTTTGGTGATTGATAATTTGAACTCATTGTTATAGGTGAATAGGCTGACAGAATGTTTGAAAAAAAACGATGGGGTAGACATGACCAAGAAATACAGTTCTGAATATTTGTGGACAATAATTAAATTCTAAGTCATATTCTTTTTATACATGGAAATTCTGCTATCAGTGGAGGGCACTTAGGCAATATGGAGAAGGTTAATTGAACAGATGCAATTAGACCTAACGCAGAAGTATCCACATCTCAGAAAATGTGTTCAAGAGGACCAGGTGTGAGAACAGGATATCCAGGCCTTTGGATACTCCCAAAGTCTCCATTATTCTAATGTTATATTTTCCCCCCACAGGATGGAAGCTTTTTGAGAAACAATTGGAAGTTTAGTATAATTATTTAAAGCAACGATCTGTTGACTTTGGAACTGAAAAAGCCCTTAGATATTTTCTAGTCTATAATTTTTAAGGTGAAGAGGTTAAACTCCAGCTTGACAAATGAATGTACACCCCCATTCTCTGTCGTTTTATTTCCAATCCACTGTTCGTTTATTACAACAGACTGGAATGTCATTCCACCCTATAAAATTTGGGAAATAATTAGTCACCTGCCTCTTACTGCTCGCAGAGAGCATATTGCTTGGCACGAATCTGTTTTTATTTCTCTACATGCACAATTCCATAGGTTCATCCTATTCTTTCAGCAAGATTTGTGGAGACATCTAGGCCCAACCACAGAGGTGAATCAAGTGGCTGTCATTATTTAGCCACCGAGTTTACTAGCATGCTGTATTTTACATATGAAGGGTTATGAATCAAAAACAATTTGTAAAAATATAATGATTGCCATTGGTAAGCTAATCCTATTCACATAGTCTATTCCTGGAGACCTATATTCTACTCTTGTTTTTTTTTTTTTTTTCCTGTAGGATCACTTTGAACAAATTTCCTGGTGTTTTGCTATCCTTATCTGTAAAATCAGTCAATTAAACAAAATGTCAGTTCTTGCTGTACTAATCCTTAGTTATATTGAATCATACTTTTCCCAATTTAAAATCTCTCTTCCAAGAGAAAGATCACATTTTATAGAATATATGTTTTTTTTTCCTCACTTTAAAATAGCATGTAATATCATTAGAAACCATTATCATAACTTGACTCTATTTTTATTAATAATGAAAGTCAGGGGCGCCTGGGTGGCTCAGTGGGTTAAAGCCTCTGCCTTTGGCTCAGGGTCCTGGGATTTCAGGGTCCTGGGATCGAGCCCCACATTGGGCTCTCTGCTTGGCAGGGAGCCTGCTTTCCTTCCTCTCTCTTGGTCTGTCTCTCTCCCTACCTGTGATCTCTGTCTGTTAAACAAATAAAATCTTAAAAAAAAAAATAAAAAGTTAAATATTTTCCAAGACTCAAATTTTTCATAATATTTTCAAACTTATTTTTCATGCTTTTATAATGGGGAGTGGTTTTTTTTTTTTAAATTTTTTATTTTTCATAAACATATATTTTTATCCCCAGGGGTACAGGTCTGTGAATCACCAGGTTTACACACTTCACAGCACTCACCAAAGCACATACCCTCCCCAATGTCCATAATACCACCCCCTTCTCCCAAACCCCCTCCCCCCGGCAACCCTCAGTTTGTTTTGTGAGATTAAGAGTCACTTATGGTTTGTCTCCCTCCCAATCCCATCTTGTTTCATTTAATGTCCTGTGCCTTTTGAAAGTGTGATTGCTTACATAATTTTTAACATTTCTTCAACTTTTCCAATATGTTCATATTGTTACTCCTACTCTCTGCATACATGATTGATCATATGGTATTTTTAAAAGTCAGTGTATATTTCCTTGGAGAAAATATGTTGTGGAATCAAGTAAAATCTTAGCATAGGCCAAAAGCTTCTTTTCATCAATTATTTGGAGGTATAATTATTTTTAATTTTTAACTTCTTTTAGGAGTCTAGACAAGGAAAGTCCTAAAACATTTACAGAATGTTTAATTACTTTTCCCACACCCCATGGTAAAACTCTCTTAACATGGTTTTGGAAACTGACAGTTTGAGTATATTGTGAATATACTACTCTTACTACTAATAATCATATTAAACAAAATTAGTATCTACTAAGTAGCTACTATGATAAGCACTTTGATGCATGTATTATCATAATCATTCTTGACAACAATCCAAATGAATACAATTATCCAGATTTTCACATGAGGAAACTGAAATTTAGGAAGATAAAGTAAATTAATTGAGACCATGCTGGAGGCAAGAGGTAGAGCCAGTGTTCCTAGTTCAAGAATCTGCATTCTTAATCATTTTAGTTAACAGTTAAGTAAACATTTTTTTCCCTACTCTGTGGGGATTTGTTCCCTAACTCTGTAACTCAAGAGAAGGTCAGGCAGATTTTGGTTATTAGCAAAAAGAGAAGCAGGGAATTATGAGATATAAAATTAGGGTCAGACCAAAAGTTACAAATATGTACCTTCCAATGTGGCATATCAATCAGTTTCATAATTAAGCAATGTAAAATGTACTAAAGGAATAATTTAGCAAAACATGGTTCACCCATAACACGTTGTTTCCTCATTGAAAACCACCAACAAATTTTTATGATACCATCTTAAGACTCCAAATTGCCATATTTCCTTTTTTATTTTACAACTATAAAATACATTTCAGACAAATGGACACTATTATGTAGGATGAGAAGCATATTATCTACACTTCACTTGGGGAGAGAATGTTGTCATTATAATTGTTTACTTTGTGCAAATGCTATAGACCTCTTCATATATATTGAATACCATGTCCACAGGTCCTTTTATTTTTTAAAAAATATTTATTTAGGGACGCCTGGGTGGCTCAGCTGATTAAGCAGCTGCCTTCGGCTCAGGTCATGATCCCAGCATCCTGGGATCGAGTCCCACATCGGGCTCCTTGCTCGGCAGGGAGCCTGCTTCTCCCTCTGCCATTCTGTCTTCCTGTGCTCGCTCTCTCCCTCTCTCTCTCTGATAAATAAATAAAATCTTTAAAAAATATATTTATTTATTTGAGAGAGAGAGAGAGAGGAGGGGGAGGGCAGAGAGGGTCTTTGGTGGACTCTGCAGTGAGCACAGAGCCCTTCCTGAGGCTGATCCCCTGACCCTGCCATCACAACCGGAGCAGAAACCACAACCCAGACTCTTAACTGACTGCGTCACCCAGATGTCCTCATGGGTCCTTTTAAAGATGGGTTTCCAGCCACTCTTTGTGAGATTAAAGGTCACTTTTTCCGTAGATGGATATATCCAGGACCCAAGAGAAAATGAAGGGGTCATTTAGATATGGTTAGGAAGATACTGAAAACTAATCAAAAGACTGTCTAGGGCTCTGTTACAAAGAAATAAAATTTGGTTTAATACAGTTATCTCAGAAAATTTAACTCGAGATCGTTGAAGAGAAGAAATCAGTAAAAAAAAGAAGGAGAAGCCAGAAAAGCACCAGAAAATAAAGGTAGACATGACCTAACAGACAAAGTGATGGAAACAGAACCTACAGAAAGCAGATCCTCAGAAGTAGAGAAGAATTTGAGTCGCATAATCAGATTCTTTCTTTTGGAAACCATATTAGAAGTATGAAAATCATGTCTAAGATAAAAATCACACAGATAGGAAGAAATCCACATCTAAAGACATTTGAGAAAATTCTAGGACAGATTCTGCTATTTCTCATTCTTTCAAAAAGAGGAGCATCTCCCTCAAAATTCAGGATAAAGGAGGATCAATCCTATTATGGATTTCTTTTTTGGGGGGATGGGAGGAAAGAGTTGTAAGACTGTCCCTTTTCACTATAGATGATAATATAAAATATACAAAGATATATACAGGCATATTAGCTTTCCTCACAATTAGATACTCCTCCCTGCCTCAGCCTGAATCTTCTATTTATAATGGGAGACACTAGAGAACTTAATAATTTGAATACTCATAGTTAATATTTAAATATTCTACTGCAGCTGTCTGAAATTCCCACTACTATATAAATAGTAACATTTAATGAAAGTCTAACTTTGTATACATAAAATATATATATATATATTATATTGAAACTAAGTATTTAATGAAGTAAAAAGAAAAGAATGCAGGTTATTGTTAAAACACCATTACTATGAAAACTGGAAAATGTGCAGTTCACATTCTTATTATAAGTTTATAAGTATCTAAATAGGCATAATATAACAATGTAATGTTTATATATTAAAATTAAAGTTATAATTCAGATTATATTATAAAGTTAGCAAAATTTGTTAACATTCTAGACTTTTGAGTCTGCCATTTTTCTACCTAAAATAATTTTTCTCATAATATTTCCTTTTCTCCATTCAAAATCAATTCAAAAAACTTCTCTCATACACCCTATTCCATCTACCCCTTCAGTAACTCTCCATCACATGACCTTTCTTCTTAGCACTTATCAATACCATATTTATCCTATTGATTATTTGTATCACTCCTCTGGAGAGTAAGTTCTTATGATTAGAATCTCTTTGTATCATGTTTACTGCTATAACCTCAGCAACCAGAAAATGCTGCGTGATGGTAAAGGTTGAATAAATATTTGGCATCCATACCTGATTATAGAACAAATTTACTAAATAATATAACTTAAAATTGTTTCTATGTTTCAAATGACATTAACTCTGTTTTACAGAGATTATGGATAAACTATCAAATTGTTAGCATGCACCACAAAAATAACTTTCAAGTTATTATTAATGAATGTTATTCACAAACATGTAATCATTTACCATCATTACCACTATTTTTGTTTGAGCTCTTTTTTTTGTTCTTTACACCAGAGTAAAATTCTTATACAAATAAACCACCTTTATAAAGTGTATTCATTTTAAAGTCAAGAATGTCATTCACTTTATACTCATCATAATTCAACGAATAAAAGGGGGAAACCATAAAAATGCTAGAAAAAGAAAAGTTAAATACCTGGCAATAAAACATGTGATGAAAAAAAAAAAAAGTGATGATATGAGACACTATGAAATTTTATTACCATTAATGATTTACCAAATGTTACTTATATCTAAAAGACTTTTATAACTCACTTATGTCTCCAAAATCCAAGTGTAATATACTCATTCCAACATCAAGCAATAAACCTTCTAGTATTCTATTTATGATAGTAAATATTATATATTAATTTTAATATGTATAAATTTACAACACAAAATATTTAATTGCATGTTATGTCAACTTAAGGAGCCATATGATATATGTGACAATGTACATTCATGATGTTGTAAATGACCTCTAGATGTATCTTACCTAATTTTCAAGAACAAAGAAATTACTCATCAAATTAAGCTAGGTCTCTTGTGCTCTTATTTTATTTTTTTTTTCCCCAAAGATTTTTTGTGTTTATTTACCAGTGAAAGAGAGAGAGCACAAGCAGGAGCAGAAGGTAGAGGGAGAAGCAGGCTCCCCACTGAGCAAGGATTCCAATGTGGGACTTGAACCAGGACCTGAGCTGAAGGCAGACACTTAAATGACTGAGCCATCCATGCGTCCCTTTTGTGCTTTTTTATATGGACAGTCCCAGTAATCTTGACCTAGAAACAATCATGCTTCCTCATACATTATTACTAATGTATAATGTAATGTCCTTTACATTACATTATAATATAAATACTGCTAATATCTGAACACAGGAATCTCCTAGAGCTCCGAGGCATTAAAAGACTTTCTCAAACTCATATACTTTGGATGTCTGACCCCAGGACTCTTCTTGCCCTCTCCAATCACAAAATATTACCTATGAAAACTTTTTTGCTTATTGCATTTTATATATGAGACAATTTGCATCCAGAAATGAAGATAAGCTACCCATAAAACAGAACAAATAAATGGAGCTGGGAAGAAGCTTTTTGTCTGCTCACATCACCAGTCACTGATTCCAATACGGTGATATTATTAAATATTCATATTTTAATTTATGGACCTACACAGTCCATATCTTTTTGGGGTGATATTAAAATTCCATGAATATCATGAATGCTTTGGACTGTTTTCCAGGGAACTCATATTAAATCATAAATACAATATTTCTGTAAAGATTCAGAATAGTTTCAATCATTTGAGACCTAAACTTTGGGCTCTTTAAGGCTGTGGCTATATTTTTAAAACTCTAAATTTAGCAGAAAAAGTTAAAATATAAGATAAACCAGCTGCTGAAGAACTTGGATTCAAGGCTAAGGAGTATTGATTTATATCCAGATGCGATGGGGTATGGGCTGGGGGTAACAGGAGAGAGGGTTACTTGAGCATATTCTTAATTTATTATACTTTGTGGAAAGTATCAGTTGTTAAGGAAATTGTTGGCTAAGTGAGCAATTAAAAGGTTATTAAAATAATACAGCAAGAGATACTAAGGTTCTTATAGGAAAAGTGCCCCAAGGACTGGACAGGAAGAGACCAATGTAAGATGTGATAAGGGTTATATCTCTAAGAATTTGGAAAAACCTTATAAGAAATAATTACAAGTCATAAAGAATTTTTTTCTGTGTATGTCTAATGGAAGTAGTGAGGAAGGATAAAAACTGGTCTTAAATTAACTCAAATTAATTTAAACTTCTTTTAAAAGGGAGTTTTGGTCCCAGTTACTGTGAGCTCTCTATTTCACATTAGGATTTTTTATTTCAGTTTTTGAGACAATATCAAACAAGAATTCATTTCACACAGGGTGACTGGAATGATAGAGCAATCTGTAAAACGTTCCTTATTTTAGAACTGAAGTAATGAGGGACATTTATATTTGAAAAGCAGGCACAGGATTGACAGAGATTTTTTTTTATGAGTTTAATGCTATTAGATAGCAGTGGATTAAAGATTCCAAACTATATAGGCGACGCTAAGACAAAATAAAAAGTGAAGTTACAAGCAGATAAATTTTGTCACATATGGCAAGAAGAGAATCTCCAACAAGGGAAGTTGTTTGGAAACAACGGTGGCTTCCATGAGAAGTTCTCCCCAGCACACGTTTCCCATAGCACAGAGCCAGGCGACTGAGCAGGTATTCAATAATGAATAATCCAAAGGTAAGAAAATGAAATAATCATCCAGTGGGTGAATTAATTATTGCAAATAATCCGAAGGTCTTTCTCCTGATGGTGAGTTTAAAAGAAAAAAACAAAAGGTGCATATAGAATTCTGAACAGACTATACATATTTAGGATACTACATTATTGTACTAACATGATGAAATGTATTGCTTCCACTGGCACCTGCAAACTGTAGGATGAACTGTCATTTCTACTACATGGGAATGGGGCAGAGAGCAGCTTCTTAATGTGAAAAGTTTGTATGCATCAGTTGTGGGACTTCTGAGGCCAAACAGTCAATATCAAAATAAATTTCCAGTTTGTCTCCTCATACACAAACCTTATGAGACTCCAGTATATAAGGATAGCTTTAGGTTTTCCAGCCCCAGTTTTTCTTAACAATTCTCCAAATTCCTTATTTGGAGGAATATAGCAGGGCTATATTCCCAGACTTACAGTGCAACCCTCTTGTCAGTAGCAGTAATTCTCCTTGTTCTACTCATCTCTTAATGAATTATGATCTTGGTCCTACTTCACTCCTGGTAAGACCCACTTCCAGTCAATTAGAAAGTGAAAGTAGGAGAGAAGTGGAATGGAGAAGAATTTCTAAAATCATCCTAGAATATATTGACCAATTTTTATTAGCTCCACATCTAGGGAGTTTCTCATGTTGGAAAAGCTACTTTTCTGTCACAGTTCACTGAATCATCTCCCACAATGCAAGCCAAGTTAAGGAAGATAGGCACCTGTAGTTAAATATATTCTGTCTTCAGAATAGAAGTGGAGTGGGGGTGGGGAATAATGATAAGGGGAAAGAAGCAAAGCAGTAAATGTGGAAATGGAAATAGCAGCAAAGCTGAAGTTGCAGTGAGGGTAAGAAAGCACACATTAGTTAAAAACAGCAAAAGAGGGGCGCCTGGGTGGCTCAGTGGGTTAAAGACTCTGGTTTCAGCTCAGGACATGATCCCAGGGTCCTGTTATCCAGCCCTACATGGGGCTCTCTGCTCAGAAGGGAACCTCTCTCCCCCCTCTAGCCACCTCTGCCTGCCTTTTGCCCCCCCCCCCCACCAATCGCCTCTGCCTGCCTCTCCGCCTACTTGTGATCTCTGTCAAATAAATAAATAAAATAATCCTTAAAATATAAAAGCAGCAAAAGAAATAAATCATCACGTTCATTGTGTGGAAAAAAACAATCTGCTTTCTGTAAATCACCATAAATTTGTACTTAATTTGGTAGAAGGCAGTGGACAATGCAAAGCTTAAGTAAAGTCTGCGTTAGCACCAAATGATTTAAAATTAAAGCATAAGAGAAAGGATAAAAGAAAATGGGTATGAGTAATATCTTCCCCCATGATTATAATTAAAGGAGAAAATACATGTTACACTTTGAACATAAAACATGTCACCAAGCATATTAAAAAGAGTAACTTAATTGGTTTATCATATATACATTAATAGTTCTATACTAGTATATCATTTGATACCTTTTATTATTATATATGTTTAGAATTTTTAACCACATACTAAATTCTAAGAATCCCTTCTGTAATCTTAACATATGCTTACTTTCCAAACACTAAATTGGTTGAAAATACACTTGTAGCAGATTGATTTGTTAATACTTTAAATTTTTCTCCTAAAGGAGATAATTGAAGAGCAATTATCATATGAGTTTGAGATGACAGAAGTCAAAATGCAAGGAATACAAAATAATAAAAACATCAGATAATTACATCTAGAAAAACTATCTACAACTGCAGTTTTAGTAAGATATATCTATATCTATATCTATATATATGACATCTTATAGGCTTATAAGACATCTCTTATTAATAGAAAGCTATTGTATTAAATATGTATAGAATTTTATAATTTAAAGGTACTTATTTTCTAAAATCTGCTTTCAAATCCATATTTTATAGAACAAAACACTGTTTATAAATAGTTGGAGATGTGTTTGTCCAAACCCATAATCCGGATAAAATTTTTATTCCAGGTAAAAGTTCCTCACATTCTTTTCTATGGGCTGCTTACCTACATTTTCTTTTAATTTCAGAAGAGTACAACTTATAAATATGGTGAATGAAATAAATGCAAGACATATACCAGTGACAGTTTTATTCTGAAGTAACATTTTGTTCCTCCCTGAATACAGTTAAAATTCACTTCCATAAACACAATTCAGTCTTGGGTATAATGGAGAAGAATCTGAACTCTTACATTAAATAAAGTGTCGGTGATTTAATAAAAGGTGGTTTAAATAAAAGGTTGGTGATCCCATAGGCAATGCTTCATTTGTTAAGCAGAAAGCCTAAAAGCAGCATAGGTCTGGAGAGATGTCAGACAACCATGAGTCATCACTAGTAAATTCACATTGTTGTGTGACTCTACTGCTGTCTCTGTGATGGAATCCCACCACTTCCTAGACTCCATTCTATCATTTGGACTCCATTTGTTTTGATATTCATCTTTGGGTGTAAATAATTATAGCCTCAAGTAGTTTCCTAATATATACCTATTTTTTTTAATTATAGCAGAACAATTCTTTTAATTTTCAAAAATCACAAAATATTTCCAAAGTTAGAGATTTCTTCCTACTTAAATAGCATTCTATATTTAGTTATTGAAAATGAAATTTAACATGGGTTTAAAGTCCAGAGTAGTGAATTTGAGATACATCATACATATCTATATATCTTTATAGATATATAGAGATAAATATATATATATATATAGACAGTACTGATAAAAACTCTTCATTTTATTGTGTAAAATAACACATATTAAAAAGTATGTTTGTTATTAATAGTCACAGTTTCTATTTTAATAGAACTGGTTATTTTAAGCTAACCAAAATTAATTTTAATTACAAGGAAAAGTATATTTATTGTAGGTTTGATAACAACATTCTTCATTGTAAATGATTATATCAGAGATCTCAGTTCTAAGCTGAACATAAAAGTCAGACAAATATGATTTGCATACATAACCATACATGTTATTATAATAGTACATTATTTAATTTTTGGAATAATGTAAGTATTGCCAGAAATACAAATCTGAACCTTATGTTTAAAAACATAACAGAATTGAATCTATGTAAAATGTCACATTATCAAGAGTGGCAAGATTTGGGAGAGAAGGAAAAATATTCTCTCTTCTGATAGTTAAACCTAGTCTAACCCCTGCTCAGTACATGCATATGTAGTTGATTTATAATGTGCTAATAGGTTATAACATTAATCTCGAAGGAGTGACCATAATACAAACATTTATCCTTGACTTTGGTATTAAGTATGGCATATATCTTATTAGATATAAGGAAGTGATATTTAGTCTTAGTGTTACATTTTTAATATAAAGCAATTGATATAAAGCATTAAGCAAATAATTTACCGAATAATATAATAATTCTAAAATGCCTATTTATCTAATCCTCAGGTAGGGAAAATGGCCAAGTAATTCCTATAAAATTTTACCATTTAACTGTCCTTTCTTTGTACTATATATAACAAATGAAAAATAATAAGGATTTTATTTTCTGATAGTTATAATAATCTAACTTTTACCAATATGTTTTGAGATAGCAATATGATTCCTACTTTATATAACACTTTTCCTCCCATCATAAGAGTGGGTAAAGAGGTTATATTTTATGAGGTCAAGAGTTGTGGACATTGAATGGAGAACAATTATTTCTGCTTACAGTTTTAAGAAATGAAAGTCTAATACTCCCTATTCAAAACTTATACGAATCAGCCATAACACATGGACTACAACGGAGTTTAACTTTTTCCAAAATTAAGAAATATATATATAATTGCTACTTTACTACTTCATAATACCGTATCTATAATTACCCGACAAAAGAACTTTTTAGTATATAATGTTACACCATCTTAAAAATTTAAAACTAATTGATTTATACATTGAAGTAATTATTTTCCCTTTCTGTTTTCCACATATTTTTGAGTCTACACACACAAACATATAAACATACATGTACATGGAGATAACTACAGATACAGGTACACAGAATTATGAATGGGAACACAGATACAAGAAGATACAGATATATAGATGTTACTTTGTAATTCAACTTACAAGTTTCCTCAGATGTTTCATTTGTGACTTAATTACCATTACAGTGCAAAAGAGATTTGAATTTCTTGAATTCATGGTACATTTTCTGTACTTTGAAGTATTTATAACGCATAGAAGTGAATATTTAAAAAAATATTTCTGGCAACTACATTAATTATTACAGTAACCTGCTTTAGTGGAAAAAAAATAGATGATGAAGAAGTTACTTGATTGTCTGGGGGAAACTTTGGAAACTTTCAGGTTCAATTGTCCCAGTTTTATTAAAGTGGAATATTTCACATGATGTCTTTTGTCCCAGGAAGTGGTTATTGGTGTTTATTTGCTTAGACTACACATTGTTATATGTGTTGTCATCTCCCTTGTTATACTGGCTTCTTGTGAATATTTTTTGTTAGGACTTTCTTAAGACTGGGTTTCAGTAACTAAGGGAAAAAGTTCATTATGCATTGGATACTTAATTAGTAATAAAGTATAGTAAGCTTAGTATATTCTAATATAAATTGTCAGGTATATCTATTTCTTAAATACATTTAGGAACACATTCATCTTTAAACTCAAAAATCAAATAATAACTATTAGTCATTGCTGTTCCCATTATAAGTTGAATAAGTGTTTAGAGGAAAAAAATTATGAAATCATCCATGCTCTTCACAACTATATGGCTAATCTCAAGAAATGATAGGAAAGACAAGCTTTTTAATTCATACTTATGAAACAGTCATGCACTCTGGTGTTTCTTTGATCAATTCAAAAGACCAAGACTTATCTTATTCTTGAAGAGAAATAGAGAATGCAAGAGCACTCATTTCTCCTGCAACTGATTTATAATTTGGCAAAGTAATCCATAAGCACAGAAAAGGAACAGAAGGAAAACCCCTGCATGTTACTTAAGGAAATATTCAAGTCTTCTCCTTTTCCCTACCTTTCCTCTTAAAAACAAATCTCCCTTTCTTTCCCTCTGTATGGGTGTGTGTCTCCCTCTCTGTCTCTCTCTCTGTCTCTTTCTCTCCTACCCATACGCACATACATACCTCACAGCAGCAAAAACAACACTTTATGAGGTTTCCATTTTCCCTTCATAAGCAGTACGATCCATTATCATGACTTTTATGTTTTGAGAGGTGTTTCTTGGTAGTGCTAATATAAAATGTCTGGGTGAGGCTCCAGAGATCAGCGTGCTTTTATTCAGGCACTTTGCATTCTTAATGTGGCTGTAAGACCATCTCTTACTAGTGCTAAATGTAGGGATAAGTGCATTAACATATTAGGACTGCTATGGAAATGTGTAAGTGCGTAAAGACACTCTCCTCACTCTGCATTTCTTACTATGTTTTAATGATAAGGATATTATTGGTTCCAGGCTGAGGAATTCAAAGTGAGTCATAAGAGAAAAACTTTTTCAGAATGTTTAAAACAATCCAGGAGATGTTGTTCTCACCTAAACACTGTGTGTATGTATGTGTGTTTGTGTGCACACCTAATATGATTTTCATGATTCAACATTATATATTTTCACACAATGTTGCCAATTTTTCATATAGATTTGACAACTCTGGATATATAACCTTACCTTTCTAAACCTCCATTTTCTTTTGTAACATCAGAGTTGAAGGTGGTTATAATCCCTTTTCTAAAGTTCTAGAGTTTTATTTAAAAACCTAAATAAAATGTCATGGGTATTAAGAGACTTTGGGGGGACATATTTTAAGTCACAACTCATATCTGAAAACAAATATGAAAGATACAATAAACAAAATTGCTTTATCTTAGGAAGCATATGTTCTACATTGAAAAATGACTATTAATTAGCATCAGGTAAAGACAAAGCCAATTAAAACCAATGTCTTTTTGATCCTATTCCACATCCTGTCCTCTTTCTTAAGACAGCTTAAATAAAAATTTTAAAAAAAGAAAGCTTAATTTTAATTAACTAGATAATTTAAGACGTAAATACCCAAGATCTTAACTAGACTTTTTATAATAAAATACCTCACAATAAATACAATAAACCAAACTTACTCTACAGTTAATATGACTATTGATTTGATATATATAATATGGTAATATAAATATAATGGGATATAAATATTTTGAATATATATAGATATATACATATATAGAATATATATCTATATATACATATACACATATATATTTTTTGAATATATATATAGATATATATCTATATCTATCTATTTATATACACACATATATCCTTGAAGTCATAAGTATAAATACTTAAAACATCATATTGGACATTTTATAAAGTACCACATTCTGTTTTTTCAAATGTTAGATTTATTTATACTTTAGATTTAAATTTCCATTTGCAGAACAAAATTAGTCTTAAAGAATATAGCAAACTAATGATCCATCACATTGAAACATCTGTATTAATGGTAAGTAATTATCCATGTAGGCTGTTCACGTTCATAGAGAACAAATTACAATCAATGTTTATTCATGACATATTCACATAAATTCTTTAAATTAACTTAAATGTAAATTTATACTTTCTTGAGACAATATATTGCCATATTACTCATGTATTTTATGTTATATAATTTCAAGCATTGTCCAAAGCATTCTGATTAACTATACCTATACATTGTGCAAATATTGTAGAAAATGCGTATCTGCTTCAAATCACTACTACTGTCTAAAGAGAAGTAAGCCAGTGGGGAAAAAAAGTCTCCAGTTATTGTTTTTTTGAATCCCATTTGGTGAATGCACCATAGAAGGGACACTCTACTGGCTAAACTTTGTATATACAGGGGTCGCAGGAAAATACCAAATGAAATCTTTTCATGGAAGGTGACATTCAGAAGGGCTTATGATCCAGCATACAATTTCTCAAGTCAAGCAGCACAACATTTAAAGACATCATTTCAAAGCCAACTTTAATACTGTGGTTTTGCTGCACACAGGCAATGGCATAAGACGTCTTTATGTCTTATTCATATGCAATGAATACAATAATGGTAAATGATTATGCAGATCATTTCAAAATTGTTTTAAAAAGCTATCACCTAGTGTAATAAAGGGAAAAATCATATTTTTTCATCCCAGAAAATATTATCTGGTATGACTTGCTTTATTAGTCTTGCCCAATCTATCTGACGTAAAGTTAGTGAATTACTTTTAAATTGAGACTACTATCTGCTTCCTGTAAGGCATTTTTTTCTTCAATATTTCCAGAATTAGATTTGCTCATACCATGCACTTTACCTTGCATTTTCTCATGTTTCAAAACAAACAAATACAGAGATGACAGTATTTTAACATCTTAGTAGACATCTATTAAGGGGATATAATTAGTTTGTACTCTCTCTTTGGGAAAACTTCAGTTGAATTCATAATATGTTTGAGGACAAGATCACAAATATATGCTGTTCATGTTATGCCTAAGTTCTTTGCTGTTACATGCTGAAATTGCATGTTATTTCATTTTCCTGATCTTTTAAAAGACCCACCATTCAAACCTGGATTAAGCATATTCATAGTTACACAAATGTATTCTACATGAGACATAGCATTGCCTAGGCAATGAGACAGTGTCTGAATCTGAAAATAAGATTTAGCCACCATTCAATGCAGGAGATTTTATACATTTCTTTTTAACTTAAGGTCATCAAATGATCTAATTCATTCTTAGTCAGCTGGGGCTGAAGATGGGTAACTCTTCTTATTCCATAGATCAAGAGGCAAATGAAGATTTCCTCCCGTCATACAAAGTTGCCACTTTTTGCTGTCACAAAATCATTTTTTTTCATGCTACATAGATTACAAAACCCTTGTGAAAAAAATCTGTATTAGTAATCTCGTAGATCTATAACATAAAATATCTTTATATATATATACATCTTTATATTCAGAAATAATCTTCAGAAAAGACCTCCAGCTTCTCCTCAAATCTATAAGCCACTACATTCTTATCAAAAGTTGATCATACAAATAAATGTGAACTTATCTACTACAGGTGATCACTTTTCTTTTAGTGCACCATTGGTATTCAAAGTAGATTCTGAGAACACACACTGATAACAGTATCTAAAAGTAAAAACTATAAAATACTGGCCATCTTATAGTTAAAATTGATCTTGCCTTTTTTGAGATTGGTGTGCTTAAAAATTTAATTGATGTGAATGGTTATGTTGAGTATGCAAAGAAAAATAAAACACTGCTTCATCAAATCATTGCATTTTCCATATCATTTCAGAAAAACATGACAATTTTGCCTTTGAAGTTCTCCCTCCTGTGGTTTTCATCCAGTCTTTACTACATTAAGATACATTTGCCTGTGATAATGGAGAGCAATTATAGCCAACAGAGGTACACATTCAGAATGTTGACTTGAGTAAGAACCACAAATATTTGAAGAAATCTTAGCTAGGTATAGTGATCACTTTAATCCGGACAGCCTATGTCCATCTGTCCATGTGTTCTTTGTACTATTTCTATATTGTCTTATTTTAATATGAAAAATAAGGAAACCATTTCTTATTAAATTATGAATAAAGATGCCTTTATTTTTGACAGTTCTGACTCAGATTTTATAAACAAAAGTTATGAAAAAACCAGGAGGACATTTGAATTAATATAATAATAGCATCCATGTATACATTAATATGTGAGTAATTCAAGACCCCCCAAAATCAACTAACACAATGTGAAGTTTAGTTTTATTTTATAATAATCCTCCATATGCAAATTTGAGCACTATGAAAAGAGCTCTGATAGGTATCAGTTTTGTAAAAGTAACATATGAAGCAAGCATTGCAAGTTTTCTCAGTGAGCATCTTAATATCTTATTCAAATACTACAAAATGCATTCTTACCTGCTTCCAAAAAAATTGTTGAGGGAAGGAAGAGAGAGAGAAAGAGAGAGAGAGTACAAAATAAAGCAACCAGGAGAAAAGCAGTATTTGTACTACTTCATTTTAAGAAAGCAAAAACTGAATAGCTTATATTGTCAGGTA
The DNA here is from genome assembly GCF_022355385.1 of Mustela nigripes. Classification (NCBI taxonomy): domain Eukaryota; kingdom Metazoa; phylum Chordata; class Mammalia; order Carnivora; family Mustelidae; genus Mustela; species Mustela nigripes. The sequence continues at coordinate 21,086,993 of NC_081568.1, forward strand.
AAGTAAATAGCATTTACCTTGTTTAGTAGCGGAACGGAGTATAGCCCTGCTCAGCGCTGACAATTCCGGTGTTGCTTCTGTCTCATTCCTACTCTTCTCTTTTTATAGTATCTTCACAGCTGAAGCTTCATGCATCTCAGCGTGCCTCCCTCTTCGAGCATCACTTTTAACTCAGACAGGCAGGAAGCTGAAGCCAAAGAAACTCTCTGTCTGATTGGTTTCCATTCAGCGTTTCTGATTAATAAGAGACGTCCCTCACGTAGGAAGATACTGCCGCTGATGGCGCTGCAGGGCTGGAGGGCTGGGGCTGGGGGAGTAAGACCTCTTCAGGCACAGTGATTTGCAAGCGAATGAAGTGGGAGGGTTCGGAAGGGAGGGCTTTGTCAGAGACCCCCCCCCCCCCAGGAGAAAATCACCCAGTGTTTTAGGCTCGGTTAATCAGCTCTGCTTAATCTGTTTGCGATTGGGAGAGAGGTCACAGCATGTCCCTAACCTGTAAACCATCTGTAGAAAATATATATCACATGGAGATTGCTGTTACTCAAAAGAGATTTGGGGCATAGCCCCTACAGAATTCACGACTACCTCTTTCAGTTCAATACCAAAATTCCGAGTTTAAGAAAATGAAGGGAAGGAATCCAGATCACATATATCATTGATAATGATGAATTTTTATCTGTGTCTCTGAGTTTGTAAACTAATCTTTCAAAAACAGTAATTGAAAAATATCTAATAACCGATGTCCTACCATGTACTTTTTAAGAAAGAGAATGATTTCAAGTATAATTTCAAGTATCTACAACCGTTTTTTATTTGATAATGCAATTGAGGGATTTTCACCTTCCCCAGAAATGTCCAAAAATAACTGTGTCCATAGCCACATCGTAAGAACTACGCAGTCCACCTGTTAGATCCGCTGCCGTACACTGTACAACTGTTAGAGAGAGAGTAAAACATAAGAGAGTCAAACCCCGTTTCAGAAGAGAAGTCTCTTTAGGACTTCTGGAAATGGCACAATAAGAAGGATATTGATTGTAGATAAATCCTTCTGAAAAGAAGTTCTAGTAATAGTTGTATGAAATGCACGGTGGGACTATGGCTCACTTTATAACGGCTCGTTAAGTCACAGTAAGTAAATAGCTTAAGCGCCAAAAAATATCAATATCTTATTTGATGCTTCAAAGGAAAACTGACAATAGAAAATAAAAATAAAATTTGCCACCTGTCCCCCAATGGTGACATTTATCCATGAAGTATAGATAATAGAGATGCCTATTTGTAGCATGAGCAGTATGGAAATTCATTTCTAAAAAGGGAAATCAAATACTTAGAAAATACTGTTTTACAAATCCCCAAATACAACATGGCACTACGAATGTATGGTAATTGAACTTGGAGTACATGGTTTTTAAATAATTGTGAATCTGAAATGTAGGAAATGGACCCAAAAAAGGGACTTGTTTTGCCCATCTACAAATGAAGAACAGAAAGAAGGAAAAAAACTTTAAGCATATTGTCCAGGGCTAGATGGATCCAAGCGGTTAAGAACAGCTTAGTGAATTCTTCATGGAGGCTAAGAGTGTTTTCTTGAGGCAAAGATATTTAATATAAAATTCACACACCCTTTTATACTCATTTCTTCCAGGTGTACTTGATCCTTAAAATAAAAATGTATATTGTTGAAGTCTCTTTGTTAATGCTGAGATAAAGTACTATACATAAAATGGGAAAAGAAACCAAACAAAATATTTTATCATAGTTTAAGGTAAATATTCACAAATAAAAGCTTTAAATCCCTAAAGTTGAATACATTTCATTTCCCACCGAAACCTAACTGTAAGAAAAGACTGTTTTGTGTGAAATCTATAGTCCAACAGAGCTTTTTATTACCTGATTTAAAGTTATTTTTGCTACTCCTAGAAAAGGAGAGGGGGAAAGTGTAAAAGATGGTTATTCTGTCCTTCCCTTCTCTGTCACACCGATTATGGAGCATTTGAAAACAGAGGGCCTAAACCTTGGAATTTTTAAAAATTCGTTTACATCTTACGTATCCCTACTTGTAGGCTTTCAAATTTAAGTGGAATTCTCTATTATATAGAACAGGTTTCAAGTCTTAGAATAATGTTTATGAATTTTAGCCAACAGACTTACACAAAAATATTAATCATCATTATTTATAATACATGTATATTTTCTGATGCTTCAGACATCAAAATCATTAACAGTAAATGTAAAATATTATTTGAACTATTCTTTCCAAGATTATTTTAGCACGAATTAACTTCTTTTAATCATTTGGTGCTGTACATGTGTTGGGTAGGCAGTTATAGCAGCCAGCAAAGAGCAAGTCATGCCGGCTATGGGGAAAGTCAGAGGCCTGTCCTGGCAGCCCTCTAAAACAAGGCCACAAGATGTGGGATCAAACCACATAGGCCCAAGATGCCAAGTCTGGAAACCCTTGACCACATAGGGAAGAAAAAAATACAAAACCCTGCTTCCGAGGAATCCCAGTCTCAAGTAATGAATATTCCAACCCCTTGTTAATAACTGTGCATAAAAGATATCTGAAAACCTGAGCCCCAAGGTGTGCAGGTTTTTGTGGCTTTGTCTCTGTCTCTCAAGCTCACATGCTCTCACATCTAGAGGATGTGCTGTTGCTTTAATAAACTTCCTTGCCTGTGTTGCTCCTCCACTGTGTTGTGTCTATCCTTGAATTCTTTCTCATGATGAGAGCAAGGTCCTCTGGTGATGTCCTGGGGATGGCAGGGTTGAGGACTCAAGGTCCTGGGTCTCCCCAGTCATAGCAACAAATGTAGTACCATAGCAAAACAAAACAAAACACATGGTCTTTAAATTTTTCTCTTTTCTTTTTCTTTGAATATAATGCATCTCCATACTTGAGGACTCCATCTATCAAAATAACTGCTCATCCTTGTGAGTCATGATAAAAAATAAACATTTAGTCTTCATCCAGATTTCTGGCACTGAACTCCTCCTACAACCTTGAAATTTTCTAAGTGGTGAGAGCATTAGGTTGTCTTTTGTTATGTTAATGAAATGACTTTCTGAACACAACCAAGGATGGGGGCTGGTTGCCAAGAGAACCAACCATGTGATTAGAAGGTTAGAACTTTTAGTCCTGCACCTCTGATTTCTGGGGAGAGAAGAAGGGGTGGAGGTTGAATCAGTTGCTGATAAGCAAAATGGTTTAGTCAATTATACCTATGTAAAGAAGCCTCCCCAAAAGACAGGGTTCAGAGAGCTGCTGGGTACTATAGTGAACACTTGGAGATTTGGGACAGATCATGGGTTTTGTAGCTTATGCATCTCTTCCATCTGGGTCTTTCTGAGTTATATCCTTTTATAATAGACTGGGGATCTAGTAAGTAAAATGTTTGTCTTACGTTCTGTGAGCCCCTCTAGCAAATTAATTAAACCTAAGGCAGGGCTTGTGGGAACCTCTGATTTATAGCCACTTGGTCAGAGGTAAAGGTAACAACCAAACTTGTAAATGGCATCTGAAAGGAGGGAGGCGGTTTCCTGGAACTGACCCTTAACCTATGGAATATGATGCAAACTTCAGATAGATAATGTCAGAATTAAGTTAAATTATAGGACAACCAACTGGTGTCCCAAGAATTACATGTTAATGTGGTGAACCTCCCTGGTTCCATGTTAGGATTGGTACCAGACCTATTTACTCTGCTATATAGACAACTCCAAATGTTTTCATTTTGTGTTATAATAACTTGACAGCTTGTTGAGAACTTTTCAAAAAGTAGTCACAATGCTAGTTTATCTTGCACTGAAATGGAAAATAAAAAGGATGAATTAATAAGTAAAATAAACTTTATACTCAGGTGAGTTGTTAGGCATACAATTAGTCCCGTGGCGTTCAGAGAGGACCATAAAGACATGGTTTTGCCCTGAGACAACTGTGAGATGTTCCCTGTGCCATGACATGACTCATAGGATCATCCTGGGATATAAAACCAACATGTGCTCCTGCTAAGAGCTGCTCCTGCCTTCTCAGCTCACATCTTTGTATAATGACTTTTGCTTGCAACTGTTATGAATAACCACCACCAGACTTTGAAGTCAAGAATTTGCTACTACAATCTGAAGATTAAACTATTATCAAGAATGGGGCAAAATTTAGAAATCATTCCCTCTTTCCTAAAAACGATCAATTTTCGTCCAGTCATTGCTTCATTGCTACTTACAGCATGCCCCCATGGTTTCCCGTTACCATGATGCTTGTCATTATGGGCTCTGAGATCTTCCCACAATTCATCAGAATTCCATAGACCACTTATGCCCACTGGTGAATCTGTTTAACATCAGAATTTTTTTTTTTTTTTATCCTCAGCCTTTTCTTTGAACAGTCCTTCCCAGCTCTGCCTCAAAGATAGCTATTGTCTGAGGGTTCTTCTCTATTTCGTATGTCATACATGAAAGATAATATTAATCCCATAGCCCATGTACAACAGGACCTACAGTGGGAATGAATGAATGTCCTTGGTTGTCATTGCTAGACCATTTTCTCTCACTCCTTTACCCATGCTTGCCACAGATATTATCGTGCCTAACTCCTCTTGTTGAAATCATTTAAAAATGAGATGATTGTTCCTCTTTCATTGAAGCTGAGTATAAGCATAGTTTAATTTCTTCTACTTCTTCTTCCCCTCCTCGTTCTTTCTCTCTTCCTCTTCCTCCCTCCTTCTCCTCCCCAACTCTACTTCCTCCTCCTTCATTATTATGTTGTTATTGTTGTTGTTGTTGTTGTTGTTGTTGTTTTGGATTTTAACCACTGATCTCATCATTCTTAAATTCAGCAATCACTTAAATGATGTACACAACAATTTACTCCTCTTCCCTTGATTTTTCATTCACAGTGATGATTTCCTCCTTTCCTCTTGAGCTACAATCTCATTGTCATACCCTATCTAGAAGAGGAAAAACACATACACACACACACACACTTTTTTTTTCTCCTTTCTGGACAACCCTGATAGCTCTTCCTCCATTCTGTGCCTCAAGGTAGAATAGCAATGTGTTGACTCAGTAAAACAAAGCTCAGCAAGAAAGGCAGGATTATGTTTTTTCTTTCAGATAGAGTTGGTAGTGTATTCTTGGTTATAAAATACTCATAATTTGGGGACTTTGAAATGGTAAATATTCATGATGTGTAAAAAAGCATGAACGTACCTTTATGATCTTAATCACATTAAAATGCTTACTTGTGTAGATACCCACATGGGACCTAGAAGTCAAACTGTAAATTGCTTGCGATTATGGATGACTTTGTTCTTTGCTTTTTGTGCCTTCAGTTTCCTTCTATGCACATGTTAACTTAAAAAAAATTTTTTTAAAAAACCTAAAAAAACCCAAAACACCTCAATTATCAGTAAACCTACTAGACTCCTACTTTCCTTTAATGATGGGTAAATGGATGTCTCTAGAGGACAGTGTCAGAGGAGAGAGAATGATCTTTTCATGCATGTAGCCTTATCTCAACCAGAAAGATCAAAGGATCTGGTGCCCACAGGCCCCCTCCTAGAACAAAGATTTTCTTCTGGCTAATTACCTAGGGTTCCCAGACCAAACAACCCTCCCTATAAAATGGGGAAAACAGAGACAATAAAAAGATGTATCTGTCTTTTTTGGGTTGTTATAACAAAATACTATTGACTAGATGGTTTATAAATAACATAAATTCAATTCTCACAGTTCTGGAGGCTGGAAGTTCAAGACTAAGGTGCCAACAAATTTGGTGTCTGGAAAGAGCTTGCTTTATATCGTTTTGCTATGTCCTCATGTAGTGGAACATCTGAGGGAATTCTCTGTGTTCTGTTTATCAGGACAGTAATCTTATTCATTAAGGCTCCACCTTCATGACCTAATTACTGCTCAGGGGCCCCACCTCTTAACAGCATCATCTTGGGCTTTAGGATTTCAACCTATGAATTATGGAGAAATAAAAACATTCCGACATAGCAATAGTATATTGACTTTTTTTCCCTGTTAGCTTGTTTTTCCTGGATAAACCTTACCTTGCACCTCTGTACATATCACTAACTGGTGTTTGCTCCTAACCTATAACTTAGTATCTATACTTGTAACCACCAAAAATGGCATGAATATGTTTTTTTTCAGAAATCCCAATTTTGCTATTCTGACTCCTATTTTCAAATCACTCTCTTTCTTACCTTGATGCGAGCAATTCTACCTCCCTTCAGGACCTCTCATGCATCAAACCCACATCATTTTTAATGTTTGTCACTCCTCTGAGGTTCTCACGTCTCTGCTCACTCGTGTTTGATCCCATGAGTCATTATCAAAACTACTCCATTGCATAGCATACTCTGTTGTTCAGTTCTCACTCCATGACTACACATACACTGTCTCCAGATAGTAACTTTGTTTTTTTGTTTGTTTGCTTATTTGTTAGTTTTTTTAAGAGAATGCTGAAAAAAATATAAAGGAAAGGAGCTCTGTATCAAGCTGTGGCAAAGAAACATGGACCAGGGATTCTGGGGTCCTGGGGTGAGCCATCCACCAAATAATGCAGCTGGAATAGAATTTTGGAGTCAGAGTGACTGTCTTAGTTGCTCTTTGTTTTTTCTTCATAGCTCAGAGAGCCTTGACATATTCCAGGCTTCATACAGAAGATAAAAGTTTAGGAACTTCACAAAATCCTTGAAGTCTGTCCTTGGATATTTATAAACCATGCAGAACATGGATAGCTGCTACAAGTCCTCTGCCATTTAAAAAAAAAATTCTGTTATAGTTATACTTATTACGTGAATACTACCATGCCCATTATTAAATTAGCTCCTGCTATCACTAGCCAGGATAATACCACTAATTTGAACAATAGCAACTGCTATGATTTATTGTATACTTGCATTAACTGCAGCCATTTTATAAATGTCTTAAAACAACTCTGCAAGATAGATTTTTTTCTTGATATCATGCAAGGAAACTGATGGTTAATGAAGTTATTCATCAAAATCCACTTAACTAGGCAATTGATAGAATCTAGAGCAGAAACAAGTTCTATTTAAGTTTAACGCCCATCCTTTTAAGCAATATACTTACTGTTTACCTCCCTCATTTGCCTGCTGGCCACACCATGCATCACAACTCAGGCACTAATGGGCAAAGGTAGAGGGAATATTGTTTATCCTCGAGAGAGATTTCTTATCCTCAAATTTTATACAATATAGAATTCTTTGTAAACTGTTTATCTTTGGGGCACCTGGGTAGCTCTGTCAGTTGGGTGACTGTTGATTTTGGGTAAGGTCATGATTTTGGGGTTGTGGGATGGAGCCTCACATTGGGCTCTGCATTGGGTGTGGAGCCTGCTTGGGATTCTCTCTTTCCTTATGCTCTCCCACCTCTAAAATAATAATAATAATAAATGTTTATCTTTGCCAAAAAGATTTAAAATATGACATATAAGAAATGTGCATTTAGATTTAGCATAAATTCTAGTAAGGAACAAGGTTAGAAAAACCTGCCAATTTATGAATGGTTTATAAGTATTAAACATAATTTAAAGCTTTTTTTTTTGGCTCTTGGATGAATCTCTGGAAATACTTACAAATGCTTGTCCAGATTATGTTAGTCAGAAAAGTATTCTAAAAAGAACATGTTATAGCAAAAATTACACTGACACCTACATTAAAGAAAAATATAGTTGTAAAACCCTAGAGTTTTATTCATCTTTGTATCTTTTTAGCACACAGCCAGCACAGAGTAGTTAGCCAGTAAATGGTTGCTGTGTGCTTTATGTAAGTTTCAAACACAATTTAAATCTAATAAAAGCATTTAGTCATTTATTTTAATTTTAATTAAAATATTTTGTTATAAACTTGTAAATGAGCACTACATCCATCTGAGAAGTTGGAAAATAAAATTACTTGATAACACAAAGAACATTTCTTTTGCTATCATTTAACATCACAGACACAATTTTAAATAAATGGGATCATATCCTGTGTACTATTTTTATTATGGATATGTTAAATATTTTTGTTTTAACACTGTTGGTTTTTTTTTTTCCCTCTTTTTTGTGGTCATCCATTTTCCTTTCTGCTTTTACTACCCCTTCTTTCCATGTAGGTACTGACTTCAACAGATTCTTGTATAATTTTTCATACTTCATATAATTGTATTTAAAATCTATTATCTATATATGTATCTATCTTTGTATCTGTGTACCTATGCTTTGCCTCTCTACCTATCACTCTATTATCTATATTGTTTATATGTTACCCTTAGTGTTTTCATTAAAAATAAACAGCATATTTTATTAACTTCTCTTCATCTTGATTTTCTACTTAAAATATTGTGGACACTTCTGTAATTCTATTGATAAACATTGTTCAAAGGCATTAGCTATTCTATTTAATATTTATGGACACTTACTTTTTGTAAAGTTTGTATCAGCTTTTACAATTGAAAATTTGGGATTTGTTTTTCTTGGTAAAATACTTCATCCACTTTCAAACTTCTAAAATTTACTTACTGTCTCCTCCTCGTCTGCTATTTCCTCCCTTAGAATACCTTTTGGTTCCTTTTGCTTTAGGGTTTTGTTGTTGTTGTTGTTGTTAGATAGGAAATTATATAACTGTATTCAGTCTTCAGAGTAATATAGGTTCTATATTTAGGTTTTATTTATTAATGAATGGAAGAACAAAAAAAATGGCATTTGTTCTACAAAATTTCACAAGAAAAATATAAATTGAAAAACTTTGATAGTGAAAAGCCTGATATATAGAATTTAAATCCTAAAAAACATTGACCCTTAAGTCAAATGACTTTGTAATAATCTGCTCATGCAAATAGCATGAATTATAGAATATTGAAGGAAGGAAAACGTTTCCCAGTAAATAAGCCACTACTTATTTCTCTGTGTGTGTCATGTTTTGATTTAGTAAACAATTTCTAATGGGTGGCTCATGAAGAGACTTCCATCCATGCTTTAATATAAATGCTTTGCAAAGCTTCCAGCTAACGATAATCCTTTTGTCTTTTTCTTAAGTCTTTTAAAGATAAAAATCTATTTTACATTTTTAGTCCTCTTTTTTTTTCATTTTATTTTAAGTTGAATTTTTTAAAGTGTTTATTTCATCCTTGCAAATTGCTATATTGTGTATTCAACAATGAAAATACAACACATTGTATTATAATGTGATCATAGTGTCAGTTGTATAAATTGTACAAAAATTATAATTAATATGTTACAAAAAGGTATGTTTATATCTTAAGTGTACAGCCAAAAGCCAAGAAAAGATTGAAAGCTCTGAATTTAACAGTGACTTTAACATCATCTTTGTAAACAAGCAAACCTTTAAAGAGTAACCTTCACATACATGGTACTTTGCTAGAAGCACTGAAATACCAAAGTAGAAAGTCTGAGTTTCTTCTTTCAAGAAACCAAAGGAATAGTTTACAACCCTAGAGTGAAAATAACCTTGACACATTTTCGTTTTGAACTCACAAACAGGACAGACTTTTGATTTAAACCTGATGTCTATTAGCATCTAACCCTGGTTGGAGGAACTGTATCAGTGGTTCTTGTCCCTGGCCACACATAAGGATCATGTGAGTGTGGGCTCCTCATCCTGAGATTCGGATTCAATTGTTTTAGGGTAAAGCCCAACCCCTGGCAATTTCAATAGCTCCCTGGTGATTCCAATGAGCAGACTGATCAGATAACAATCACAGTCTTGGGAACTCATCTGAGAATGGGCTTACAAATTCAGCCCCTGGTTATGTTCAGAAGGTCTAAGTATGTGATGTCTAGAGATCTCCTAAGACTTCAGGTTCCAGTGCTTCCAATCCCAATATGCAGTGCTCAAGGTAAATGGAATTTTTCACACTTCCTTGAACATACCACGTTTTGTTTGTTTTGCATATTTGCCATTGTTCCTTCTTTCTGTTCTCTGTATTTTTTTTTTTTTTTTAATTTCATTTCAGGGGCTCCTGGGTGGCTCAGTGGTTGAGCTGCTGCCTTTGGCTCAGGTCGTGATCTCAGGGTCCTGGGATCGAGTCCCGCATCGGGCTCTCTGCTCAGCAGGGAGCCTGCTTCCTCCTCTCTCTCTCTCTCTCTCTCTGCCTGCCTCTCTGCCTACTTGTGATTTCTCTCTGTCAAATAAATAAATAAATAAAATCTTTAAAAAAATAAATAAATAAATAAATAAATAAATTTCAGTGAAGGTGTCGTTCCTTCAGTGAAGATACCCTTACTACTCTTCAGCAAAGGTAACAATTACCACTCCTCCTCAATATCACTAATGGACATACATTTCTTTCTGTGTTTTGTGTTTGTATTTGTTGTTGACAGGTCCATCTCTTTCTATCAGACTAAAATCTTTCCTTATTTACACATGGTGACATTACCGGCACACATACTATTAGCTGCTGTCGTATAGTGGGGCTCATAAAGGGTGCTGTAAAATGTTTAAATTAGCCAATTTTTTAATATGTAGAGACCTCAGTTTTATTTTTTTCCTAAAAGAAAGAGTTGTCTGTAATCACCTTATTATCTGTAAAGTATGGCTAACCTTATACAGTAGAATAATTTAACAAGCAAATATAGATTAATATTTATTATAAACATACCTCAAAAAGAAATATAACATTAGTCAACACTATTGTATATGGGGATTAATATCTTAATACCTATATATTAATTTCAGGTCATAAGCTGAAAAATGTACACAGACGAACTAGACTGTACCTAAGTATAATTGATCTTGTTTTTCCACAGTAAAAGCTACCATAGTTTGAAAACCAACCATGATGGTTATTACATTAAGTACCTCTTAAATTTACCTCATTGGAACTGCACAATAATATAAAGAGGCATGCATGAATTTTCTCACAACAAATAAATGTAGGCTCAGAAATGGTCAAATATAATGGTCAAATCACACACTCGGCAGGTGGCACAATTGTTATCAAACTCAACTTTGTCTTTTTTTTTTTTTTCCCCTGACACTTGTTATTTCCAGTGTGCTATAGACGCGAGAATACAGATTACATATTCTGGGCATGTTTGTCTGATTTTCTCTGTTGTCCATGCTTTAGCGGAATGGGTTTAATAATTTAGATAACAATTCCAAGTTTTCTATGTAGTGAATGTATGAATCTGAGCAAGTTACTCCGTGTCTCACAGCCTGTTTTAACACAACAAACAAGAAACTGATCAAAGGATCCCTCTGTGAAGACCAAATGAGGCAATGACGTTGCAACAGAGAACGAAGTTTGTCACTAATACCAAGTTTGGAATTTTTGCTTTTAAAAGAGACAGAAGTGCATCTATAGGGACAACGTTCTGATCATTTCAAGAATTCTTCTCATTTCAGTGGCCTACAGATATCCTATTCTGTCTATTCCTCTAGTTTGGGTTCTGAGCCAAGACCAACATTTGATTTTGTATCTGTTCACTCATAACTGAAATCTCAGATGTCTGATTTTTTTTTTTTTTCATTTTGGGATTCCAGACTAACACTGAAAGCTAACATTGACAAAGCCTGCTCATGGAATATTAATTATGAAAATGAGGCAAGGACTAGATGACGGGGAAAAATCACTCCTTTGCATGTAGGAAAAAGAGAATCTGCCAACATGGTTATAGAGGAAACCAAAGGAGGGAATACAAATTGTATTTAATGAGCCTCTGCAATGTGCAAACAAGAGAGCATATCTCCTGACTTCTCGGTGAGAAAAGCGCAGTAGTAACCAGCTGCATGAACAATGTCATCAGCGTTAGAGTCATGATTTTGTAGACGGCACATGGTTAGAATAGGGCATGACTCTGGGTATGTCCACTTCATATATAATTTATTATATTAAATGTGTGTACGTTTTTAAGACAGCTTGAGTTATCCATTTTAAAAATCCTGTCTGATGACAGTTGTGTTTTAATTGGAATGTTTAGATCATTTAGAATTAATATAATTGTTAACATAGTTGGGTTTAAATCTATCATTATTGCTCTTTGTTTTCTATTTGTCACTTTCTTTTTGATTCTTCTTTCCTTGCAATTCTTTATAGTAGATACTTTGTTAGTTTCATTTATTTCATTTCTCTCTTTTCTAGTCTTCTTTAAGATTTATTTATTTCAGGGAGAGAGAAAGAAAATGCAAGCATGGGGAGAGGCAGGGAGAGAGAGAGAGAGAATCCCAGGCTAACTCCCTGCTGAGCAGGAAGCCCCATGGCTGGCTCCATCTCGCAAGGGCGAGATCATGACCTGAGCCAAAATCAAGAGTTGGATGCTCAGGTGACAGAGCCACCCAGGTGCCACTCTTCTACTAGTTGTTGTTTTTTTTAATATCTTTCATTATTATTCCCTGCTGCTTTTCTTAGAAATTAAAAATGTATTATAAACAATACGTATTTTTATTAATAGAGACAATAAATTAGTATTTCTACAGCATATAATATAACACAAAAAAATAGCGATAGTGGAATAATGTTATTTCCTGTGTCCCATTTTGGGCAATTGTTATGTATTTTATTTTTATGTATTTATAAAACATAAGGCATTGTACTTAATTTTGCATGGAACAATAAATAGTACTTTATATTTAATCATGTATTTACCACTTCTGTGGTGAAATATACTGTTTATTCCTCCTTAGACTCACCTACTTCCATTTGAGATAAAGCATATCCTGCAGTGGAGGTATACTTGCAAACAAATTATCTCAGCTTTTGTTTTTCTGAGACTATATTTATTTCATCTTCATTTTTGAAGGATATTTTTGCTGGATATAGAATTCTTTATTAACTGTTCTATTTTCTTTCAGTGCTTGAAAAATAATATTTCTTTATCTTCTACTGAGATAAAGTTTCTGTTGAGAAATCAGTTTTCTTTTTTTTATTTTTTTAAGATTTAGTTTATTTATTTGACACAGAGAGAGAGAGAGAGAGAGAGAGAGATCACAAGTAGGCAGAGCATCAGGCAGAGAGAGAAGGGGAAGCAGGCTCCCTGGAGCAGAGAGCCTAATGCGGGGCTTGATCCTGGGACCCTGAGATCATGACCTGAGCTGAAGGCAGAGGCCTAACCCACTGAGCCACCCAGGCGCCCCAAGAAATCAGTTTTCTTTTTTATTGATTATGAAAGATAACATTTCTTTTTTCTCTGGCTTATTTTGCAATTTATTCTCTGTATTTCATTCTCTGAGGTTTGGTTATGACCTTTCTAGTTGTAGTTTTCTCTGCTTCTTGTGGTTTATTTACTCACTTTTTTGAATATGTGATTTGATGTATCATTTTATATTTGGAAAATCAATTCTCAGTATTTCTTATAAAAATTACATCTGTTCCACTCTCCCACTCTCTTCATCTGTGACCTCCATTACATGAGTGTTCATTTTTTTTATCAAATGCTACATTTTTGTTATGCTCTCTCTTTCCCATTACATTTTTCTTTCTCTGTATCAGATAAGATATTTTCTAATAAACTATTCTCAATTTTTCTAATCCTATTTTTTGTTTGTTAATACCAGCCTGGTATTAGCTCATCTTATTGAATCATTTGGCAACCGATTCCCTTTTAACAAATTAATCCTCATTCTTTTGATGCTGTGCTTACTCTAATATCTGTATTATTTTCAAGTATACTTTTATGCTTTCACTGACAGTTTCACCTCCTAAATATCGCTGGTCTATTTTATCTCCTAACCTGTCTAGAGATTTTTTGTTTATACTGAACATTGTGGAAAATATGTCCTGAGAATGTGAATTGTGCAGTCTTCTTCTAAAAGGTATTGATGTTTGCTCTGTTGTGCAGTCTGACTCTCATGGATCACTTTGATCTTGTTGAAACTGGGTTCTAGGCCCATTAGGGCAGATTTATTACAGTTTAATCTTTCTCCCAGTGCCTTTCACAGTCTCAACTGATAGAATCTTCAGTGTTCTCGCTGGCTGGGTTCATACACCAAAATATTTCAGCACTGTGAAAACACTGACATTTCCATTTGGCTCTTTAGATTCCCAGCATCTGTTCTGTCCTAGGCATCCCAGAGTTTTGCTTTGAATATGTACAGCCAAGGACACCAGGGAAATTTTTATATATATTTTGGAGAATCCTTATATGTAATTTCTACCTTTCTCATATCCTGTCTCCAAAATTTAGTTACCCTGGTTTCTAATCTGTTTCATTTGTACAGCAATATAGTCATTTCTGCTTATACTCCATTTTCCTGTGCACCTTTGGAAAACACACCCAGAGAGAAAGCTGAGATAAATGTGGAGCTCACTTTTTATGCTGACATTTCCATTTGGCTCTTTAGATTCCCAGCATCTGTTCTGTCCTAGGCATCCCAGAGTTTTGCTTTGAATATGTACAGCCAAGGACACCAGGGAAATTTTTATATATATTTTGGAGAATCCTTATATGTAATTTCTACCTTTCTCATATCCTGTCTCCAAAATTTAGTTACCCTGGTTTCTAATCTGTTTCATTTGTACAGCAATATAGTCATTTCTGCTTATACTCCATTTTCCTGTGCACCTTTGGAAAACACACCCAGAGAGAAAGCTGAGATAAATGTGGAGCTCACTTTTTATGCT
>NC_081568.1:21101594-21124396 GCF_022355385.1 Mustela nigripes
TTTCTTATCTCAAGTTATCATAGCACTGAATTGGTTATTGTCCTCTAGAAAAATTGGTGTCTCAATTAAATTAACCTCAAGTAGGGAAGGGGTGACTCACAGATCTGCTATCTCTTTTCTTTACAGATGGCTTATGTGACTCCTTATGGTATAAAATTTTATCTCTTGCACACATGGCTGAATCTGAGCCATGTGCTCTTATTTTCAGGTAGCTGTATATGTCAGTTTATTTTTTACCTCCATATGCTTATTTCTCTGCCTAGAAAGTTTCCAGTTCATTTTATCTCTCCCTCCCTGACTATTCTACCTTTAAACTCAATCTACCTGAAGAACAAACACATACTCAACCCCCAAGACATAGCTCAAATACTACCTTCTTTTTAACTCTTTCTCCTCCTTGTACAAGCAGAATTAGGGGCACCCTGCTTTAAGATCCCAAAATATTAAACATAAATCTAAAATCAGCATTTTCCTGTTTAACATGTGGCAAATGAAACTATATGCTTTTCAAGCAAAAATCTCTTTGTTCTATTATTTGTGTTCCTTTCTCTCCCACTATAACAAGGACATGGGAGGAGGTACTAATTAATATTCATTAAGTAAAAAATTAATGGCAATCTGAATAAAAACAATAACACATTTGATTTCTTAAGCAATATTGATATATTTAGTGCTTTACATGAAATACCTTTAATTAACCTAACTTTCCAATGCAAGATTAAAAAAGAAAAAGAACAAAACTGAAGCAGAGAAAGTTCCCATAATAGGTAGCCATGAATCCAGTCCTGAGAAACTGTTTCTTTAAGACTCTAGAATCCATATTCTATCCACTAACTCAAACTGACTATATAATTCTCCATTTGAATGGAAATTTTAGCAAAATTATTATTATTTTAAATGATGCAGATGATGTATTAAGACAATCCAATATTAAAAAAACTTTTAATCCTGTGTTATAATCCAGAAAAATAGAGTAGAATCATCAAAGTGTATTAGTTTGAGTGTAAACCTTTAATGCATACACATACACATTATTTTTAGAAAATATAGACTTCCATATTAATTTCTTACAGTAAAACTCATGAACTCAAGTGAAACATGACTCTCTGAAAATGTAAATAATATATTCAGAATTTTCCAGAATTTTAAGGCACATATACAAAATATGTTTGTATGATTTGAAGAAGTATGTTACTAATTTTTAACTGTTACCTCTTAAAATTTATAAAATTATAACCCTTATAACAAAGCAAATGTCTTAACTTTTATAAATGTGTACACATAATTTTTATCAAAATTTTAGAGAAAAGTTAAGTGTAGATGATTTATATATACAGATATAAAGGAATCATTTCATTTGAATAGCAATTTGTACTATTTAGGTGTAATCATTCTTTTGTTAATCACTAATATAAAAGTAGAACAAGCACTTGTGACAGTGTGTTTAATTATGAGCTGAACAGTGAGGCAAATTTAGGCAGAATTATATATCTCCTATTGTTCTACCATGAAAATGAAATAAGGCTTCTCACTGATACTGCATTTGACAATAGAATTAACTTTTCTGTTTCAAATAGGTTTTATCAATCACATAGAAAGTCAAAACTGTTTCAGATTTCACCCTTAGACTTTTCTCCTGCCATTACATAATACTACTGATTAAACCAAAGTTGCAGTGATACACTTTATAAATGGTTATCTAAACTCGAGCTACCAAACACACTGTGACCTGCTTACTATTAAATTGATTTTTTCAAGTAATTGACACAATTTCAAATTTCTTTGTGCAGAAATGTCATTGCCTTTCTCTCTCTTTCTTTTTTTCTTGTGTTTTCTCCCCCCTCTTTTTGCTTGGAGTGATTTCTAGTTTGGGAAACATTATTGGCAAATAGCAACTAACCATGAAATCATTGCATCTATGTTGGCAGTTTAATTTCAATGTGAAAATAAAACAGGTTTTCCCAATTCCTTAGATATACCAATATTCACACAAAAGTACAAATGTCACAAAATTAGATTGTGTAATCAACTACTGCTATGACTGGAAAAATTAAATTTATTATTTTGCATTTTCTGTATCTTACTGAAAGGCTGTAGTCTATATAGAATCCCACAGACACAGTTTCTAAAAAGATATCGAAATAAGTGTTTTATACTTTTCAGAGTGCAGATCTTTTACCCCTTTGGTTAGGTTTATTCCTAGGTATTTTACGGGGTTTTTTTGGCGGGAGGAGGGGGGATACAATTGTAAATGGAATCAATTCCTTAATTTCTCTTTCAACTACTTCATTACTGGTGTATAGGAATGGAACAGATTTCCATATGTTGATTTTGTGTCCTGCACCTTTACAAAATTCTTGTATCAATTCTAGAAATTCTTTGGCAGTCTTTTGGGTTTTGTACATAGAGCATCATGTCATCTGCAAATAGAGAAATTTTGGCTTCTTCCCTCCTGATTGGATTTCTTTTATTTCTTTTTGTTGCCTGACTGCTGAGGCTAGGACATCCAGTAATATGTAAAGTAACAGTGGTGAGAATGGACATTCCTGTCTTGTTCCAGAGCATAGAGGAAAAGCTCTCAGTTTTTCCCCCTTGTGGATGATATTAGCTGTGGGCCTTTCATATATGGCCTTTATGATATTGAGGCATGTTTCCTTTATTCCTACTTTGTTGAGGGTTTTCATCAAGAATGGATTCTGCATTTTGCCAAATGCTTTTTCTGCATCCATTAAGAGGATCATAGGGCTCTTATCTTTTATTTTATTAACATGGTGCATCATGTTTTTGATTTGCCAATATAGAACCACCCTGGCAACACAGGAATAAATCTTACCTGATCATGGTGAATTTTTAATGTACTGTTGGATTCAATTTGCTAGTCTTTATTGAGGATTTTTACATCCAGGTTCACTGGGGATATCCGCCTGTAGTTCTCATTTTTAGTGGGGTCTTTCTTTGGTTTTGGAATCAAGGTAATGATGGCATCACAGAATGAATTCGGAAGTTTTGCTTCCATTTCTGTTCTTTGGAATAGTTTGAGAAGAATAGGTATTAACTCTTCCTTAGATGTTTGCTAGAATCTCCCTGTGAAGTCATCTGGCCTTGGAGATGACATAAAGAAATGAAAACACATCCCATGCTCATGGATTGGAAGAACAAACAGTATTTAAATGTCTATATACACAAAACAATCTACACATTAAAGCAATCCCTATCAAAATACAAATAGCATTTATCACAAAGCTAGAACAAACAATCCTAATATTTGTATGGAACCACAAAAGACCCTAAACAGCAAAAGTAAACTTGGAAAAGGAAAGCAAAGCTGGAAGAATTATGATTCTGGTCTTCAAATTATATTGCAAAGCTGTGGTGATTAAGACAGCATGGTCCTAGCACAAAAGCAGACTCATAGATCAATAGACAGAATAGAAAACCCAGAAATGGACCCACAGCTGTATGACAACTAATCTTTGGCAAAGTAAGAAAGAATATCCAGTGGAAAAAAGACAGTCTCTTAAACAAGTAGTACTGGGGAAACTGGGCAGCCATCAGCAAAAGAATGAAACTGGACAACTTTCTTATGCTGTACACAAAAATAAATTCAAAGTGGATTAAAGACCCAAGTGTGAGACAGGAAAACATCAAAATCTTAGAGGGGAACAGAGGGAGTAACCTCTTTGACATTGGCTGTAGCAACTTCTTAAAAAGATATGTCTCTGGAGGCAAGAGAAACAAAAGCAAAAATAAACTATAGGGAATCCATCAAGATAAAAATCTGCGCAATGAAGGAAACAATCAACAAAACCAAATGTCATCCTTCAGAATGGGAAAAGATATTTGCAAATGGCATACTTGATAAAGGGTTAGTATCCAAAATATATAAAGAACTTATCAAGCTCAAAGCCCCAAAAACAAATAATCCAGTTAAAAAGTGGGCAGAAAACATGAATAGACATTTTTCCATAAAAGATATCCAGATTGCTTACAGACACATGATAGGATTCTCAAAAACACTCATCATTGGGTAAATACCAATCAAAACTGCAATGAGATATCACCTCAACACCTTTCAGAGTGTCTAAAACCAACAACACAAGAAACAAGCATTGACAAGGTTGTGGAGAAAGGGGAACCCTCTTGTAC
This sequence comes from Mustela nigripes, assembly GCF_022355385.1. Classification (NCBI taxonomy): domain Eukaryota; kingdom Metazoa; phylum Chordata; class Mammalia; order Carnivora; family Mustelidae; genus Mustela; species Mustela nigripes. The sequence continues at coordinate 21,105,741 of NC_081568.1, forward strand.
TGTTGGTGGGAATGGAAACTTGTGTAGCCACTCTGGAAACCAATAGGAAGGGTCCTCAAAGATTTAAAAATAGAACTACCCTGCAATCTAGCAATTTCACTACTAAGTATTTACCCAAAGAATGCAAAAATACTGATTTGAAGGGATACATGCACACTGATGTTTACAGTAACATTATTAACAATAACCAAATTATGGAAAGCACGTATATGTTCATTTATTGACAAATGGGTAAGGAAGATGTAGTGTGGTGTGTGTGTGTGGTGTTGTGTGTGTGTGTGTATAAAATATATTATACATATGAATAATGGAATAGTACTCAGCCATAAAAAGTATGAAATCCTACCAATGCAGTAACATGGATAGAGGTAGAGCATATTATGCTAAGTAAAACAAGTCAGCCAGAGAGACAAATACCATATGAATTCACTCATTTGTAGAATTTGAGAAATTTTAAAAAGATGAACATAAGGGGAAAAAGAGAGAGGAAGACCATAGAATACTGTTGACTATAGAGAAGAAGCAGAGATGCTGGAAGGGAGGGCACCGTGGGGGTGGGGAGATGGCTAAACGGTAGATGGGTGAGGGGTATTGAGGAGGATACTTGTGATGAGCATCAGGTATTGTATTTAAATGATGAATAACTAAATTCTACTTCTGAAACTAATATTACACTATGTTAACTAACTAAAATTTAAATTAAAACTTGAAACTACAAGAAAAAGTAAAAAAAAAATAAAAAGATACAGAGACAGAAGGAATGAAAATTAGTAGACATGAAAAGATATGTTGTATTAACTTTGTTTAGTCTTTTAAAGAGCAAAATACCAAAGGGAAGTATTTGCACATCTGCTTATCTGTGGGCTTTTTTGTCCTTAAGTAAACAGACAAGGCTTTTCTTTTGCGTTATGTTAAATTATTCCTTTCCAAAATCATGTCTATTAAATCAGATCAGTTTTTGTATGATGTCATTCCTTTTGATTGTCTTAAAATAGCCTTGAAGTCAAACATCGAACAGTGTCAGCTACCAAAAAAAAAAGTTTTTAGTTTGAGTTCCCTTGTAGCAGAAATGAATATTGAACATCAAAATGCTAAAAGCCTGTCAGCAATTGCACTATAAACCTAACTTTGTAATGACTATGAAAATTCACTTGGAAAACATTTTCATCTGTTGCAACTGTTTTCAACAGTCAAAATTTGACTTTATAATGCTGTAAATTAAAAATGAATAAAAGAATCTGGGAAATGTTTCTTATTCTTGATCAAGTAAATTCTCAAAGTGTAATTTAAATGTGAGATTAGTTTTGAATATAAACTTCTATATTTATTGAAGTCACTAATTTTCCCATGATCTTTTTAAACAATGGTGTTGAACGATCTGGTAACCATTTAAGTATTGAAGGAAAATTTTTTTATTTCTTGTTTCATGGCAAAGTGTATTTTATAAAAATGGTTCTGCTATGTTTTGACTTCATAAAGACATTTTTTTTTTGAGCCTGTCATAGCTGTCCCCCCAAGGTATTTAGGAGGAAAACATCACCAGATCTCTTTTTTAACTTACTAAGGTGAATAATATTTTCCCGTTATTAATAAAAAGGCCCACCCCCCCAAAATGATTGATTAACTTTCAGAGGTTGAGTAGGTTAAAGGTTGACTGTGTGCATAATTGTGTATTTACAGGGGATAGGAAGAGGTTTGTTTGCTTCTCTTTATCAAATTCTGTATTTAAATGAGGGTTCTTAATACTTGCATTAAGAAATCCATGTGCATGTTTTATTTACTATACTGCTTTGCTTATTTGTTTTTGGATTTTAAGTATGGTTATGATATTAATTTTTATGGTATTAATTTTTTTTAAGAGTCTCTATTAGCCTCTCAGCCCCTCTGGTAGCTTTGGTAGCTATCTTTTTCTTCTTCTTTGTTATTTTTTCCACTGTCTTACCTCCCTTCTCCTCCTTTCCCTCTCTTATGTATTTAGTTGTGCAGCATGCTTTCATACTTAGTTATGATGGCTTGACACGGATAGATGGTATTTCAGTTTCATAGAATGATATAGAAAAGGTCAACAATTCCCCACTGATGGACATTTAATTTATTTCTCATGTTTCCTCACTGTAGTTTTACAAGGTATATGCATAGTGGTATCATTTCTGTTAGAATTCTAAAATCTGGCTTGATATATCAAAGGTAATGTTCATGTTTAATGTTAATTTCTGCTGCCATATATTTCCTCACAAGTTTGTCACAGTTTTTATTCCCACTGTCCATTACTGAATTGCTTTCCAACACCATCGCTGGCATTACAAGTTATCATGAGTGTGTGTGTGTGTGTGTGTGTGTGCACAAACTTTATGAGCAATTCTGATTTGCTTCCTAAAAGTAGGATGCAAACTCCATGCATGTCTTTATAAACAAATTTAAAAAGAAAAGCTAGGAGGATAGGCCTAAAATTTGATACTTCTCACTTGCCATAATCCAACATTTTAGGATGTAGTTACCAGATTCAAAGGGATGCTTTTATTAGCTGTAATAGGAAGTAATAAATCTGACTTAGGTGTTATAATCATCCATAATATTTTAAGAGAAAAAAGTAGATGGAATTTAGGTTTTTTAATGACTTCAGATTTATATATTTATCTCCTTGGTTTACTGCATTAGTAGTAAACTATTGAATTTTCCTGTGATATGAGTTACCAAGATATTAAACCAGTTAAAAAGAGAATCTTCTCGGGCACCTGGGTGGCTCAGTGGGTTAAGCCTCTGCCTTCAGCTCAGGTCATGATCCCGGGGTCCTGGGATCGAGCCCCTCATTGGGCTCTCTGCTCAGCAGGGAGACTGCTTCCTTGTCTCCCTCTCTCTCTCTGCCTGCTTCTCTGCCTACTTGTGATCTCTTTTTGTCAAATAAATAAATAAAATCTTAAAAAAAAAGAGAGAGAATCTTCTAGAACTCCATGAAATCCATAGGTATTTATCTCTTATCGCATTATATTGAAATGGATTGTTTTCAGTCAAGTTACCACTCGTTTTACTTGAAGCCTAATGACATGTGGGAAGTCCAGGGAACAGAATAAAACATATATTTAGGAATTATTCTGTTGAAAAGGCAGGTGAACTGGACGATGCCTATTCTGTCTTCCTTCAGTCTTTGGTTGAGCTCCGCTCCTGAGGAATGGTGTCAATGCCACAGGATTTTCAGTCTGTTGAATATGTAGCCAAGTGTCCTCAGAGAAAGCATTCAGGCTAGCAGTAGAAATTTGGTTAGGTGTGCAGTCAAGATTAGATAAGAACGTTGATTAGAACCAGTAACCAAGAATTAGTGAATACCTTTTATGTGTTGTTGAGAAACAAGTATGTAGAAAGTGAGAAATATAACCTATTAAATCAAAAACCTATTAGTTCAGTAGTGTTTCTGTTTTAGTGGACGCAGGTATGTTGGGATCTCCACTAGAATAGTAAGAACGTGCTCTAACTGACATTTCTTGTCACCAAGAAAAACTTATCATGTTTAGGAGGTTCTTTATATTCTGGATGCAGTTTATATATTATTTGGCATGTTATTCGGCCTTAATAATGAAATGCTCATAAGGTTGCTGGATTTTTAATGGCCTCTTCTGAACAAAGAAGTCCATATAACAATTCCAAACCTCACCAGGGTACACCTGGCCACTGCTTAGCTCCAACCTGTTAATAGCAGAGAATTACACTGGCTTCCTATATTCCAATCTTCTGCAAAAGGATCATCTAGCCATGTGGTTGCATGTTGACTACCTTGGATCCTTTCACTATAGAGCAGGCACTGATTTGTCTTCACTAGAATAACTTCTGTTTCTGGATATAGATTTATTTTTTGATTCACAGTACTTTTGTCAAAATCACCATTAGTGTATTTATATAATACTTTGTCCGTCATCACTTTTGACCAAGGAACGCATTTTAGAGGGAACACATTTTAGAGAAAGTAAAGTGAGATGATGAGTTAAACTCAGAGAGTTTTATAAGCATTCTACATAACCCTTGCTCCAGGTCAGTTCACCTGATAGAATGGCCTTTTGTTGACTCAGTTTTAGCACCAGTGGGTGCAGGAAACTCTTAGAGCTGAATAGTCATCCTGCGATGTAGCATGTGGTTTTTACCAGCAACAGATACAATGGCTTTTTCCCCCAAGCCAGAATATCAGAATGTATTATGAACAGAGATGTGGAAATGGAAATGACTGCTTTCTCTATTACTCCCAGTTATATGCTAGGGAAAACAAAACCAAAAGATGTTTCCCATCTCCAAACCCTGGGATCTGATACATTAGAGAAACCCAACAAGGTTTTCTTGACCTGGAAGCTGAGATAGACATCCAAACATTTTGGACTAGTCTTGCTACTGAAATTATAGATAAAGAAGCTACTATACTAAGTGGTTTGGTCATGATTATCAGGGGAGAATACAATAAAATTGTTACTCTACAATGGGAGCAAGAGGAGATATGTCTGGAATCCAGCAGCTTCTCTGAGACTTCTCTTTCTATTCTATTCCCATAGATAGCAATGAATGAAAATTTAGTCATTCAATACAGGCAAGATTGTTGATAATAAAACCCCTTCAAAAACAAGGTTTTAGTTACCTCCCCAGGAAAGAAGTAACAGTCAAGCGAGGTGCCAGCAAAGGGAAAGGAAATAAGGAATGGAGAATTTTATAAAGAAATTTAAAAAAAGATAGAGGTGCCTGAGTGGCTTAGTCAGGTAAGTGTCCTGTTCTTGATTTCAGTTCAGGTCATAATCTCAGAATTATGAGGTCAAGCCCTGTGTCGGGCTCTACACTCAGCATGGAGCCTGCTTACGACTTTCTCTCCCTCTCTCTGCCCTTCACCCCATGCTCTCTCTCTTACAAAATAAAAAAATAAAATATTTTTAAAAAAGGAAATTGTAGGGACGCCTGGGTGGCTCAGTTGGTTAAGCAGCTGCCTTCGGCTCAGGTCATGATCCCAGCGTCCTGGGATCGAGTCCCACATCGGGCTCCTTGCTCCGCGGGAAGCCTGCTTCTCCCTCTGACTCTGCCTTCCACTCTGTCTGCCTGTGCTCGCTTTCGTTCGCGCTCTCTCTCTGACAAATAAATAAATAAAATCTTAAAAAAAAAAAAAAAAAAAAAAAAGGAAATTGTAAGTACAAATTCTGTCTGTATGGCCATTGCAAAAGTGAATATGGTGGTAGCTAAGGGTATTTTCATTCTCATTTTGTTATTCATAGATTATATATAACCAGTGGTCTCTTTACGCAGTCACCTTGAGTTAATATAGAGTGATTATTTTTAATTGCATAATTTAATACTTAACTTATAATATGTCTAAGAATCTTTGTGACTGAGCTACCAAATATATGATCACCACTCAGAGATGGATAAAATTAAATATAGAACTTAGTGTCTCCATTTTTAGGAAAAGTGCAAGTACATTTTTGGTATATAAAGAAGAGTCACACCAAGTTTGGAAGAATAATTTGTTTTCACTTTACTCTGAAACTAAAAATGGTTAAAGGATATGTGTGTATATATTGAGTGGATAATGGGTTGATTTGTCCTATATCTGTCTGCAGCTTGGCCTCACTATAACCTCCTTCTATGATCTCTGACCTCTGTACTGCATTAAAGAATCCAGGAATTATATTTCCTGCAGTTCTTTTCCCTGTGTAATTCCAGATCACAGGTAACAATGAAAAATATTCTTATAACATTTGGAAAGCACAAGAGAAGGAAAAATCATTATTCTCTGGAGGCATTTGCAGTGAAAAACAAGAGTAGACAAAATTCACAAATTTCCAAGAATTTACAAAAAGGAAACCATGATCTTGTGCTCTCCAGCTGCCTTCAGAATCTATTGTAGCATGAGCTATCTCCACTTTCCCCCAGGTAACACCCAGATAAGTGGTTATGGTGGGAGTACCAGTTTCTGACAATTCCTGCTCAGGACAAGACTCCTCTAACGGGTCATCTTTATTCTCAAATCCCTACTGGGCTGACTTAAACATTCTCAGAACTTTACTAAATCTGAGTCTTTCTGATTCATTCTCCCTTTCCTATCACATGCAGGAGCTGCATCTCAGCCTGTAGTCTCCCCAGCCTGCTCTTCTTTCCTTTCCTCTCTGTCTTTCCCAGCATTTCTTTGCATTTTCTGCAGGACCCCAAATTATACACATTCACAAACACACACACATACACGTGCAGACACACACACACCCATAAAGCAGTGATAAGAGGAATAAAATAATATTTAAATTGTTAAGGTAACATAGACGAGGAACAAGACTGTGTCATTTGTCAGATTATAATTCAGAATGTTTTCACTTAATTTTTAATTTTATTTTAATTCATTTTTATTTCCTCCATCTCACCAGCCAAATTTTAATAGTCACAAGTGAGTACTGTCTACCATATTAGAGCAGAAAGTTCTCATGTACTGCTCTGATTTAGAAGTATTGAAATGACCAAGAATGATAAATCAATGTAGGGAGAACATTGTCCAGAACATAATCAAAATCCTAAAAATTATACAAATTCATACATGGTAGGTAAGTAATTATATTGACTCAATAAGAGAAAATAATTTGAAGTCAAATTAACCAGTTTTGAAAATTTTTTTTAAATGTAAAGAAAATTGGCCTGTATTTTTCAGCATTAATAGTGTTAATATTTAATTATCAATATTTGATAATATTGCTCAATTGACATGTGCAATACCTCACTGTCTTTTCTGCTACTTTCTCAATTGTGTACTCTTGTCTCTCACACAGACACTCCCTTCTAATTTTTCTCCCTAAATATCTGCTACCTTTCTCTTAAAACCTCTTGCAGTCCCATCAGCAATGCAATTTTGAGCAACCTGGCAAAGCTCTCTAAGCCTCAGTTCTTACATCAATCAGGTTAATATCAACCCTTCTGATATTTTGAGGATTATAATTAAAGTTTTTGTTCACTGGATACCTTCTTTATGAAGAGCTAGAGTCCAAACCCACAGACAATGCAGATCATAGGGAAGGTTAAATTTTTGAAGCATCTATAATTGTTGTTTGGACTTGCCCTAAAGGAAAACTTAACCTTTCTAGACTTATTTATTAGGAGATGGGAATGTCAAGAAAGAAAGAAAAAAATATGGTGTCAGTTTTTAAACCATGCACTTTGAGTCAAAGGCAGCACATTCAAGTGGAAATGCCTTATAAATTGCTCAAGAGATGATATTAGGTTTCATATGTAAGGTCAGTGTCGGAAAGCTGGACTGGAGTCCCACAGCACTGAACATCATAACTTGTGCCTGTGCATCTTTTTGTTAAAACATAAGGGAATTGTAGTTCAATAGACTATATTAAATCTTTTTTTTAAAAAACTCTTTAACATTTTTAGCCCTTATTCATTAGTAATATAAGGTATAAAGAAATCCTTTATTTATCATGGATCTAAAAATGCTACTATGGAAACAGATTCGGAAACCATAATGGCTGATATTAGACATGACCAATTAGCCCACTCTGCATGAAGAATTTACTTAAAATAGTGGATCCATGTTCACACTAATGAAATGCATTGAGATATTTGCTTGCAAATTCCATGGCTATTGCAGAGAATTTGTCCTAAGAATTTTTATTATAGATCATTTGTGTTGCTTTCTCCAAGTGAAAAATAACACCAATATGTATGATAACGTTACAGTCCCCCCAAAAGATGTTACATTAATATTCAGATAATTCTTGGAGCTTCTTTGAGCTTAATCATTTTTCAATAGTACAAGCATTAAAATTTTAAATTTTAATTGTAAAGTGAAACTTGTGCTAAGAAAAATTTCCAATTTCTAAGAGATAATTATTTATTGAGATTGATTTTATTAAAAGAAAAGCCCCTACATAATTCTCTTATACACTGGTATTTCTCCTGTATATCCATGTTAATAAGTAAAATATTATTCCATAAGTATAATTTTTCTTGAGCCAAAAGAAAACACTCCTTTAGATCATTTTTGATGACTTATACCAGTATGCCTCTTGGATTCCACAAGGAAAAAACAATCCCTCTTTCACATTGCACTCTCAATGTGCTAAAGAACATTTTTTCCCATGTGATTTGTTAATGGATATTAGCAGTGAAAAATAACAAAGGTTTGCATATTCTGATTAGAATAAGGAATATTAGCAGACTAGAATTAAATATGAATATTAATACTACAATTGACTACTAAAATAAACTGCAATTTACAGAAATAAATGTGCTTCTAAAGTTTTTACAGACATTTTGAAATGCTAAATTAAAACATGAAATAAACAGTTTTCAGAAGAAATTTCTCTCTTATGCAGTGAAATTTACTGAAAAATGTTGTTATTGTATCTTGTGTTTGAGAATATCTATTTCAGAACCATGATAAGCTTATATATACAATATGTATTTTAGGTAAATATATTTTTCCATTACAAATGTAGAGTCATGAGTATTAAACATAGATATTAAGTTTACCTAATAGGAATATTACCTGTTTTCCTTCTTCTTATGTTATGGACTCCTTATCAAATTGTACAAACTATTACTAGTAGATGTGGATGATTGTATACATTATACATAAAGTAATATGCAATAGTTCTCTTCTTACTGAGAGGTACACATTAATTCTTAGCTTCTGGTAACCAGAATTCTTTTAATGGAGTTTAAGCTTTGCTGAAAATAGGATATACACTACTGGATTATAGGTAAAATACTAAGAACTTTGCCTCTACAGTCAGGAACAAGATAGAAATCTCCACTCTCATCATTGCTATTTAACATTATACTGGAAGCCCTGGTCTCAGCAATCAGACAACAAAAAGAAAGAAAAGACATCCAAGTTAGCAAGGAAGAAGTTAAACTTTTACTATTTGCAGGTGACATAATAATCTATGTGGAAACCCTGAAAAACCACCAAAACCTGCTGGAACTGATACACAGATGCAGTGATGCTGCAGGATACAAAATCAACATACAGAAATCTGTGGCATTTCTATACACCAATAGTGAAGCAGCAGTAAGAGAAATCAAGGAATCAATTCCACTTACAATTACACCCAAAATAATAAGATACCTACAGATAAACCAAAGAGGTGAAAAACCTATACTCTGAAAACTATAAAACACCAATGAGAGAAATTGAAGATGACACAAACAAATGGGAAAACATTTCCATGCTCATGGATTGGAAGACCAAATACTGTTAAAATATCTGTACTACTACCCAAAACAATCCCTATCAAATACCAAGAGCATTTTTCACAGAGCTAGAACAAACAATCTTAAAATTTGTATGGAACCACAAAAAAATTTAAAATAGCCAAAGCAACCTTCAAAAGGAAAACCAAAGCTAGAGGCATCACAATTATGGATTTCAACTTATATTACAAAGCTATAGTACTCAAAACTGTATGGTACTGGCACAAATAATAGACACAAAGATCAATAGAACAAAATAAAAAACCCAGAAATGAACTCACAATTATATGATCAGCTAATCTTTGGTAAAGCAGGAAAGAATATCCAGTGGGGAAAAAGACAGTCCTTCAAGAAATGATGCTGGGAAAACTGGATACCAACATGCAAAAAACTAGACCACTTTCTTATACCATAAAATAAATTCAAAATGGATTTAAGACCCAAGCATGAGACTTTCAACCATAAAAATTCTAGAAGAGAACATAGTAGTAACCTCTTTGACACTGACCATAGCAACTTCTTACTAGATAAGTCTCTGGAGGCAAGGAAGGCAAAGCAAAAATAAACTTCATTAAAATAAAAAGCTTCTGGGGGCGCCTGGGTGGCTCAGTGGGTTAAGCCGCTGCCTTCGGCTCAGGTCATGATCTCAGGGTCGTGGGATCGAGTCCCGCATCAGGCTCTCTGCTCAGCAGGGAGCCTGCTTCCTTCTCTCTCTCTCTGCCTGCCTCTCAGTGTACTTGTAATTTCTCTCTGTCAAATAAATAAATAAAATCTTTAAAAAAAAAAAAAAAAATAAAATAAAATAAAATAAAATAAAAAGCTTCTGGACAGCAAAGGAAACAATCAACAGAACTAATAGGCAACCTTTGGAATTAGAAGCAGATATTTGCAAAAAGACATATCTGATAAAAGGATAGTATCTAAAATATATAAAGAACTTATCAAGCTCAATACCCAAATAAATATTCAGTTAAAAAAATGGGCAGAGGACATGAATAGACATTTTTCCAAAAAAGACATACAGGTGGCTAATAGACATAAGATAGGATGTTCAACATCATTCATCATCAGGGAAATACAAATCGAACTACAATGAGATATCACCTCAACATCTCTCAGAATGGCTAAAATCAACACAAGAAACAATAGTTGTTAGTGAAAATGTAGGGAAAGGGGAGCCCTCTTGCTCTGTTTTGGGGACTGAAAACTTGTGCAGCCACTCTCGAAACCAGTATGGAGTTTCCTCAAAAGTTAAAAATAAAACTACCCTACAATCCAGCAATTACACTAAAGGGCATTTACCCATAGGTTATAAAAATACTGATTCAAAGAGATACATGCATCCTGATGTTTATAGCAGCACTGTCTATATTAGCCAAATTAAGGAAATAAATATATGGAAACAAATATAAAATATTACTCAGCCATCAAAAAGAATGAAATCTTGCCATTGGCAACAATGTGGATGGAGCAAGAGAGTGTTATACTAAGTAAAATAAGTCAGAGAAAGACAAAAACCATGTGTTTTCACTCATATATGGAATTTAAGAAACAAAGCAAAGGAGTAAATGGGGGGAAAAAAAGCGAGGGAGATAAACCAAGAAATAGACCCTTCACTATAGAGAACAAACTGGTGGTTACCATTTGGAAGCGAGACGAAGGGATGAGTTAAGCAGGTGATGGGAATTAAGAAGTGCCCTTGCTGTGATAAGCACCATGTTTGTAGGGAAGTGATAAATTACTACATTATACACTGCACATTAGCTAACGTTTAAATAAAAACTTTTAAAAAATAAAATAAAAATGTATTAATAGATGTTTCCAATGAAAAATGTTCCTTTATTTCTCTCCTCACCACACACTTACTAAATCTGCAGGATAAGCCCAACACTTTGATCTAAGTTATAAAACAGTAAACAAAACAAATAAGATCCCTTTTCCATAAATGTTCCTGCTGTTGGAAAAATACCTCTAAAACAGGTTTCAGGAAACTGTGATCCAGCACCTGTTCCTGCAAATCAAGATTTATTGTAACATAAGCACTCTAAGCCATTTACATGTTTTGAGTCTGCTTTACTTGAAACAGCAGAATCGAATAGTTGAAACAGAGACATTGCTGTGTGCAAGCCTATAACATATACTGTCTCTTTTATTAAAAAAAAGTTTGTCATTTATTGCTTTAGAATATAAAGCAATAAATACTTGCAAAACAATTCTCTGTCCAGATTTTATTAAAATAATATTTTTTCTAACACAGATTAAAGAAGAACAAAGTCAAAGACCTGACACTACTCAAATTCAAGACTTACATAAAATGACAGTATTGGAAACAGTGTGGTATTGGCAAAAGAATAGACAAGTAAATCAATGGATCATAATAGAGAGACCAGAAATAGACACACATAAATAGTTAGCTTATCTTTGACAAAGGAGAAAATGCAATACAATGGAGAAAAGATAGTCTTTTCAACAAATGGTACTGGAACAACTAGGCATCCACAAGCACAAACATGAATCTAGACACAGACCTTACACCCTCCACAAAAATAAACTCGAAGTGGATCATAGACCTAAATAGTAAATGCAAAACTATCAAACTCCTAGAAGATACCATGGGAGAAAATCTAGGTGAGCTTGGATAAAGTGATGACTTTTTAGATACAACATTAAAGGTGCAACCAATGAAAGAAGAAACTAATAGGCTGCATTTCTTTTTTTTTTTTTTTTCTAAGATTTTATTTATTTTACTTGACAGAGAGAGACCCAGCGAGAGAGGGAACACAAACAGGGAGAGTGGGAGAGGGAGAAGCAGGCTTCCTTAGGGCTCTATCCCAGGACACTGAGATAGAACCCCAGCCGAAGGCAGATGCTTAACAACGGAGCCACCCAGGTGCCCCACACTGTATTTCATTAAGGAAAAAATAACTATTGGGGCGCCTGGGTGGCTCAGTGCATTAAAGCTTCTGCCTTCAGCTCAGGTCATGGTCCCAGGGTCCTGATCGAGTTCCGCATTGGGCTCTCTGCTCAGCCGGGAGCCTGCTTCCCTTCCTCTCTCTCTGCCTGTCTCTCTGCCTACCTTTGATCTCTGTCTGTCAAATAAATAAATAAAATCTTAAAAAAATATATTTTACTCTGTGAAAGGTGATTGTCAAGAGACTGTGAAGACAAGCCACATACTAGGACAAAATATTTGTGAAAAAGACATACTTGATAAAGGACTGTACACCAAAATATATAACTAACTCTTAAAACTAAAAAATAAGAAAATGAGCAATTTAAAAATGAGCAAAAGACTCAAATAGACATCTCACTAAAGAGATCTACAGATGGCAAATAAGCATATTAAAAGGTACTCAAGATCACATGTCGTTAGGGAACTACATATTAAAATAGTAATGAGATACCACTGCACACCTGTTAGGATGGTGAGAATCCAAAACCGTGGACAACATCAATTGCTGGCAAGGATGAGGGACAGCGGAACTCTCATTCATTGTTGATGGAAATGCAAAGTGGTGTAGGTCCTTTGGAGGAGTTTGGCTGTCTTACCATAGGATCCAGCAGTGGTACTCCTTGGTAGTTACCCATAGGAGTTGAAAATTTATATCCATAGAAAAACGTGCACAAGTATGTTTATTGCAGCTTTATTCATAATTGCCAAAACTTGGAAGCAAGCAAGATGTTGTTCAATAGATGAATAAACCGGTATATGCAAAAAATGAAATATTATTCAGTGCTAAAAAGAAATGTGCTACCAAGACATGAAAAGACATGAGGGAATCCTAAATGCATATTACTAGATGAAAGAAGTCAGTCTGAAAAGGCTACATACTCTATGATTCCAACAATATGACAGTTTGGAAGAAGCAAAACAACAGAGACAGTGAAAAGATAGGTGGTTGCTAAGGAGTCTGGGGGAGGGAAGCATGAAGAGACAGAGCACAGAGGACTGTATGATACTATAATAGCGGATACATGTCATTACACATTTGTCAAAACTATGGTTTGTACAATGCTCAGAGTGAAACCTAATGTAAAGTAGGGATTTGAATAATTAAAACATTTTAATTGGAAGGAGATAGTAGGATTTGTATGAAACCCCATGTAGCAATGACTTCACTATAGGAAAGGAGACATTTCTTAAAATTGATTGAATTATTGGGTGCCTGGGTGTCCCATTTCATTAAGCATCTGCCTTCTGTTCAGGTCACGATCCCAGAGTCCTAGGATGGAGCCCTGGGTCAGGCTCCCTGATCCGCAGGAAGCTTGCTTCTCCCTCTCCCTCTGCTTGCTGCTCCCCTTGCTTGTGCTCTCTGTGAAATGAATAAATAAAATCTTCAAAAAAATTTCAATTGAATTATTAATAGTATACTACCAATATATTTGTAAAAAATAAAAATAAGTTATATTTTTCTGTACATTCACTTGACAAACTGTCAGGTATCATCTTAAGCAAGATCACCTATCACAAAGTATATTAGATTATCAGAAAAACCCAAGTAGAGCCAGAAACAAAAACAAAAACAAAACCAGAAAAAAATGGTGTCAAAGGACACATTTTCAATAGTTACTATTTTTTTTTAAGATTTTATTTATTTATCTGATAGAGAGAGCACAAACAAGGGGAAAGGCAGAGGGAATTGGGAAAACTGGCTCCCTGCTGGGCTTGATCCCAGGACCCTAGGCTCTCAACCCGAGCCAGAGGCAGACCCTTAACAACCTGACCCACCCAGGTGCCCCTCAGTAGTTATTTATTAATGTTCTTTTCTCCATTTTGAAAGCATGACTTATTTTCTTTTTCTATGTGTTTATCTTTCTGCTAGGCCAATATTCACTTGGCTTGTTACAGTCCCTTCTTACTGGAAGTTCGTACTTGGCATCTATTTTGATTTGGCCATGCCTAATATCTTACCAGTCACAGAATTTTTAGTATCATCCCATTTTGTGGTGATTCAGTAATTATTAGATTCTCATTAAAAGCTAACTCAATATTGGAAATAAGAATATCTTCTCCACTTCAGGAACTAAGTATAAGAAGATGAAAGGCAAATATATCTATGATAAATCTTCATGATTATGAATTAGAAAATGATTTCTCTGGACCAGTCATTTATAATCTCATTAAATCCAGATAATTATCTCATAAAATCCTCATAACAATTTCATGATATCATTACAATATCATTATTCTAATTTTAGTGCTCAAGAAACAAAATAAAGGGACTAAATTACTTGGAAAAACCTGTTTGCTGGTAGTTGGTAGGCAGAACTGAAGATATTAATCCAAGTTGACATAGCTCAAAAATCTGTGCTCTTCACTACACTGTTGGTAGTCTTTACATCAGTTAGAAATTAACTGTCCGATCACTGGACTATTTTTTTTAATCCCGCAATAAAATTTTTGCAATCTATGTAACAGATTTCTAAGAATATATGATTATCTTGTCCTTATTTGGTTATTATCTGAGTATTAGAATACCCATTGGAGATCTCAAATAATTGCATGTTTTTCAAATGGGCACAATGAACTGTGATGTAAATATTCTATAATGAGTAAAGTGAATTGCACATTTCCTCAAATGTGCTTAAATTTTTATATTGGTATCTTGGGATACAAGGAGTAAGAGGTAATATTATAAGACTCTATCTAAAAGGCTAACAATTCAAAAAATGTATTCATATAGAATGTGTTCATTGAAAAAGTTTTCTTAGCTTAAAAATGACAGGTTTCTTTTCTTGGAGCCTTTTGAAGCACCAGGTATAGTCTCTAAATTTTTGTATCAGCTTTTGCCTGAGAGTGGTAGGGTGAGAGTGATAATAATGTGACCTCAAGCCGGTTACCAAGACCACCACACTCTACTGTTTACTCTCCTTTTCCAACTTTTAGAACAACTGCTATGTTTTCTTTTTTAAAAATGGTTCATTTATACAATGGAAAGTTGTTTTATTATTCCCTTTAGAAGCTTCTTAGAGACCCTTGAATAATATTTCTATATGGAAAATGACTACCAGCATTGCTGATATGTCACCGATTTCAGCTTCACATTCCTAGTTCTGATGACATTAACGGTTACCTTTTCACTTCGGCAACTTGGGGATTGGGTTTACTATGTTCATTCAACAGAGAAAATCCTGAAAGCAGTGTGTAATTTTTCACTGAAAAAGTGAATCCAAACAAATAAAAATGAATAAAAATGACTAGCAGAAAGATTCATACCCCAGAAAATTACTTTGACACAAGCCCAAATAGAATCTATATTCATAATTTCTAAAGAAAATGGAGTTTAAAAGTATACTACTATATTGAAAGTAATCTATATTCTTCATATTTTCATTATGTAGCACCCTGAAAACTATATTCTTGCCCTTGGCATTTGGACAAAAATTTTATAATTGATATCATTAGTTTCTGAAACATTAACAATCTATTTACCTCTCTGTAATTTTATTGCTGCTAGTTGTTCTAAAATATGAGAACAAGTGATCTCATTTGATTGACATAGGAAAGCTATTGAGAAGCATGCTTATATTAAAAGAAAAACATGAGTAGGTAATTGTTTTAAAAATATTTTAGAAATGTAAACCACCAAGACACTTTTTTAAAAAAAAGTATTTAAAAGATAAACCAGTGCTTAATTTATAGAACACTAACAATTTTGTATTGTCTATATTTGATGTCATACAAAACAAGTTATACTAGAATGTGGACCTAAGTAGGCATCCGACTTAGCTACCAGTTTCACTAAATGAGCTAAATAATGTCCCTTTAGTGCTCACTGTCTCAAGTGCTGATATGAACATGTAAGATTATCACTTCAGCCATATTAGATAAGAGCTATTATCTCCCATTTTCCTAGTTGAAAAATCATGACCCAGAAGGTAGCATCTTTTGATTATACAATTGATAAATGGCAGAGCAGAGATCTGCACTCAGGTAGTCTAACTCCATAATAAACCATAAGGGCCACTGTATAATCATTGTTTCAGATACGTAACAAAACCATAGAAAGATATGTCATTTATTTCCCAAACAAAAGTCTAAAATATACATCTCAAAATTAGCAGGACAAGAAAGCTCACTATCTCATTTATCAAATATTTATTTAGCACTTACTATATGATAGGAAATAGAAGTGCCAAGGATAGAGCCATGAACAAGACAATGCTTCAGTTCTCATACACCTCAGGTTTGTGAGATGTATTCTAACTTTATGTTGACCCAAACTATTGTCCTCATTGAACTACTCTGATTCTAATTTTATTTACCATCAGGACAGGATGGGAAGCGTGGCACAATGGTATTTTTAAACAATCACTATCTACAAAGGGTCACAGTTGTGACAAAATTCACAAACTAATCAATAGGCATGTGTTGAATAAGAAAGACAACAATTCAAGGTTGCGTACGGTTTCAAATATAGTGTGGCATCCTTTGTAGAAAAGGAAATAATTTCTCTTTTTTTGTAATTACACTTGATTCTGGCAGAATCCTTTGCTGCAGGAAAAAATTTATCAAGGAGAAACTGAATAACAGAGAGAATGTAACACTGATTAAACTGAAGGATTTTTCCTGCTTACTTCTGAACTCTTTGGAAGTTAAAAAAAAAAAAAACCTCTTTTATGATATTTTTGTTTCATTTTTAAGTTCTTAAACCTGAGTCTTTATAAATACAAGGAACACAATGGGTACATTGGATATTTTTTTTAAAATACTGCATAGGATAAGTATAGATAAAATAAACCTTAGGAATTGATTAGATTATGCTTTATCAAATTACGGTCATAATTTGGCCAGTCATAATTGTGATTGGTCAACATAATTATCCACATTTAATTTTTAATATACTAGTTTGAGAAATTTATACTGGTATGTATTTTAAATAAGTTTATTAGTTTTGTTTTATTTTGACTGATTTACCTTATAGATGTGGAATTTTAGGGAATTATTTCTATTTTGTGCTTTCTGCTCACAGTTGGGAAGGCTAGAGGCACATGAACTGTTAGGTCACACTTCTCAAGTCCCCTGCTCCTGGGCACACCCATGTGACTAAAATCTGGCCAAAGGAATATGGGGAAGTTGGTGAATACAATTCCCAATCGTAGTAATTCGGTCATCTCACACTAACCTAAAATAAAACCTGAAGGCCTCAATTTAAAAGACTTGTTAAACTGATTATGGAAAATTTATGCATACCATGTGCAATATATTTTATACAAAAATACTATTAATTATGATATACAAGTAAAGGAATAAAGAAGGAGCAGCACCATACCCAACATAAAATGACTGAGATCCTGATTGTTCTGTGCGTTCTTTTGTTGTATCCATAATATTTTTTTGTGAATATGTCGTATCCCTATTTTCTTACTGCCTTCCTTTCACAATAAAAAAAGCTATAAAGTTAGAGGGAAATGAAAAAGAATATAAGTTTTGCTACTGAGGTATACTTGATGGGATTTTAATTTAAGGTTTAGGCAATGATTTCATACAAAATAGTAAAAACAACATTATCATAGCTATCAATTTTCATAATTTTTGGTTTCAGTATATATGATGTATTTTTTTAACCAACCTTACTCCATCAACAATTTTCCTATTGTAAGAAGTTTACTTCTAAATACTTACTATTATGAGTGGGGTTTTTAACCGAACTACTTAACTAAAAATTAGACCCAATTTTCAAACTTCAAAAAAAGTTACAATCAGGAATGAGAGGGACAATTTCTGATGAACAAGCACAAAGGCGTCAAAATGCCTAAATTTTGTAATGCCATATCCTAATTGAATATATGAGGGATACAATTGAAATTGAGTGACTTGAAGAGAAGTTCTCCATAAGAACAGATAAAAAATAACCATAATCTGATTTTTTTAAGTATAAATTAATGTAGCCAGACACTAAATATGTCTTGAGAAGTAGAAGAAAAAAAGGAAGAGGATAACATAGGACATGTAGCAAACTATCTTTAAAATCCTCCTCCTGAGTGGTGTTCCACATCAGGTTAGTTCTTCTACTCATGTCTCATTTTTCTATAACCCAAATACTTTCCATAGTCACTTACTCTGTTATATCTCCCTTTGTTCTTCCTACGTCCAAATTCTTTCTCCTCCTGTATATTTTCTTCTCTCCAAGCACTACCTATGCAAAGCTGCTACCTTTTTTATTTCTTCATTTCTTCAAATCTGTAACTTCCTGTCCTATACAATGGCAGACTGAAATCTGAAGCAGTACCAAAAAAAAAAGCAGAGGAATGGGTGAAAATTTTGACAATATTCATACACTTAGACTTTTAATATTTTTAGTGTTGGCTCAGGTAAAAACTTCTCATTTTTTACGAAATTGAAAGCAAAACAAATTCTTTAATCATTGTTGTTGTTCCAGAATTTTTAACCAAGTCTTAGCAAACTCAACACCCAAAGAACAAATAATCCAATCAAGAAATGGGCA